>NW_026894940.1:0-51412 GCF_032452875.1 Bos javanicus
GCTGATCACCTGCCTGATCATGCACTGATCACGTGACAAATCATGAACTGATCACATGACTATCATGAACTGATCACGTGGCTGATGCACTGATCACGTGGCTGATCATGCACTGATCACGTGACTGAGCATGGACTGATCACATGACTATCATGTGGTGATCACGTGACTTAATGGCGCTGATCATGTGACTGATCATGCGCTGATCATGTTTGCTATCATACACTGATCATGTGCTTCTGGAGAGCCAATAAACAAAGAGCTGAGTAGGCATAGATCAAACAGTCAGCAGGCAATAATCATGGAACTCAGCTGTGAGGAATCATGCTGCTCAGCTGGCAATAATCAAGCAGCTGAGCAGGCAGGAATTACGCAGCACAGCTGGCAATTGTCAAGCAGATGACAGGCAGAATCATGCAGCTCAGCTGGCAATTGTCAAGCAGATGAGCAGATCACGCAACTCAGCAGGCCCTCACGTGACTGGCATGCACTATCACGTGAATCATGCTGCTCAGCTGGCAATAATCAAGCAGCTAGCAGGCAGAATTACAGCTGGCAATTGTCAAGCAGATGATCAGGCAGGAATCATGCAGCTCAGCTGGCAATCATCAAGCAAATGTTGATAATCACGCATCTCATCATGCACTGATCACGTGACTGATCATGCACTGATCACGTGGCTGATCATACACTGATCACGTGACTGATCATGCACTGATCACGTGGATATCATGCACTGATCCGTGGCTGATCATACACTGATCACGTGGCTGACCATGCACTGATCACGTGGCTGATCATACACTGCTCACGTAACTGATCATGCACTGATCACGTGGCTATCATGCACTGATCACGTGGCTGATCATGCACTGATCACGTGGCTGATCACACACTGTCACGTGACTGATCATGCACTGATCACGTGGCACTCATGCACTGATCACGTGGCTGATCATGCACTGATCACGTGGCTACCATGCACTGATCACGTGACTGATCATGCACTGATCACGTGGCTGATCATGCACTGATCACGTGGCTGATCATGCACTGATCACGTGACTGATCATGCACTGATCACGTGGCTGATCATGCACTGATCACGCAGCTATCATGTACTGATCACGTGACTGATCATGCACTGATCACGTAACTGATCATGCACTGATCACGTGGCTGATCATGCACTGATCATGTGACTGATCATGCACTGATCACGTTTCTGATCATACACTGATCATGTGGCTCTGGAGGCAATGAACACGAGCTGAGTAGGCACTGAATCAGTGGCAATAATCATGGAACTCAGCTCTGAGGAATCATGCTGCTCAGCTGGCAATGATCAAGCAGCTGAGCAGGCAGGAATTATGCAGCACAGCTGGCAATTGTCAAGCAGATGACAGGCAGGAATCGTGCAGCTCAGCTGGCAATTGTCAAGCAGATGAGCAGTCATCACGCAGCTCAGCATGCCCTGATCACGTGACTGATCATGCACTGATCACGTGGCTGATCATACACTGATCACGTGATGATCATGCACTGATCACGTGGCTATCATGCACTGATCACGTGACTGATCATGCACTGATCACGTGATTGATCATGCACTGATCACGTGGCTGATCATGCACTGATCACGTGGCTGATCATGCACTGATCATGGCTGATCATGCACTGATCACGTGCTGATCATGCACTGATCACGTGGCTGATCATACACTGATCACGGGACTGCTGATCACGGCCTATCATGCATTGACTACATGACTCATGCACTGATCACGTGGCTGATCATGCACTGATCACGTGACTGATCATGCACTGATCACGTGGCTGATCATGCACTGATCACGTGGCTGATCATGCACTGATCACGTGGCTGATCATGCACTGATCACGTGCTGATCATACTGATCACGTGGCTGATCATGCACTCTCACGTGGCTATCATGCACTGATCACGTAGCTACCATACACTGGTCACGTGACTGATCATGCACTGATCACGTAAATGATCATGCACTGATCACACGTGACTGATCATGCACTGATCACGTGACTGATCATGCACTGATCACGTGGCTATCATGCACTGATCACGTGGCTGATCATGCACTGATCACGTGGCTTCATGCATGCACTGACTGATCATGCACTGATCACGTGATGATCATGCACTGATCACGTGGCTGATCATGCACTGATCACGTGGCTATCATGCACTGATCACGTGGCTGATCATGCACTGATCACGTGGCTACCATGCACTGATCACGTGGCTGATCATGCACTGATCACGTGAATTGATCATGCACTGATCACGTGGCTGATCATGCACTGATCACGTGGCTGATCATGCACTGATCACGTGACTGATCATGCACTGATCACGTGACTGATCATGCGATCACGTGGCTATCATGCACTGATCACGTGGCTGATCATACACTGATCACGTGACTGATCATGCACTGATCACGTGGCTGATCATGCACTGATCACGTGACTGATCATGCACTGATCACGTGTCTGATCATGCACTGATCACGTGGCTATCATGCACTGCTCACGTGGCTGATCATGCATGATCACGCCTCACCATGTACTGGTCACATGACTGATCATGCACTGATCACGTGACTGATCATGCACTGATCACGTGGCTATCATGCACTACTCACGTGGCTGATCATGCACTGATCATGTAGCTACCATGTACAGGTCACGTGAATGATCATACACCCATCAGGTGACTGATCATGCACTGATCACGTGGCTATCATGCACTGATCACGTGACTGATCATGCACTGATCACGTCTATATGCACTGATCATGACTGCCATGCACTGATCACGTGGATGATCATGCACTGATCATGTGACTGATCATGCACTGATCACGTGGCTGATCATGCACTGATACCGTGACATGGACTGATCACATGACTATCATGTACTGATCACGTGACTGGCATGCTGATCATGTGACTGATCATGCGCTGATCATGTTTGCTATCATACACTGATCATGTGCCTCTGGAGGCAATAAACAAAGAGCTGAGTAGGCACGAATCAAACAGTCAGCAGGCAATAATCATGGAACTCAGGTGTGAGGAATCATGCTGCTCAGCTGGCAATAATCAAGCAGCTGAGCAGGCAGGAATTACGCAGCACAGCTGGCAATTGTCAAGCAGCAGGCAGGAATCGTGCAGCTCAGCTGGCAATTGTCAAGCAGATGAGCAGACAGTAATCACGCAGCTCAGCAGGCCCTGATCACGTGACTGAGCATGCACTGTTCACGTGGCTGATCACACACTGATCACGTGACTGATCATGCACTGATCACGTGGCTATCATGCACTGATCACGTGACTGATCATGCACTGATCACGTGGCTGTCATGCACTGATCACGTGGCTGATCATGCACTGATCACGTGGCTGATCATGCACTGATCACGTGACTGATCATGCACTGATCACGTGGCTGATCATGCACTGATCACGTGGCTGATCATGCACTGATCACGTGACTGATCATGCACTGATCACGTGGCTGATCATGCACTGATACGTGACTGATCATGCACTGATCACGTGGCTATCATGCACTGATCACGTGACTGATCATGCACTGATCACGTGGCTGATCATGCACTGATCACGTGGCTATCATGCACTGATCACGTGGCTGATCATGCACTGATCACGTGACTGATCATGCACTGATCATGTGGCTGATCATGCACTGATCACGTGGCTATCATGCACGATCACGTGCTTCCTCATACTGATCACGTGACTGATCATGCACTGATCACGTAAATGATCATGCACTGATCACGTGACTGATCATGCACTGATCACGTGACTGATCATGCACTGATCACGTGGCTATCATGCACTGATCACGTGGCTGATCATGCACTGATCACGTAGCCATGTACTGATCACGTGACTGATCATGCACTGATCACGTGACTGATCATGCACTGATCACGTGGCTGATCATGCACTGATCACGTGGCTATCATGCACTGATCACGTGGCTGATCATGCACTGATCACGTGGCAATACCATGCACTGGTCACGTGACTGATCATGCACTGATCACGTAATTGATCATGCACTGATCATGTGGCTGATCATGCACTGATCACGTGGCTGATCATACACTGATCACATGACTGATCATGCACTGATCACGTGACTGATCATGCACTGATCACGTGGCTATCATGCACTGATCACTTGGCTGATCATACACTGATCACGTGCCTGGTCATGCACTGATCACGTGGCTGATCATGCACTGATCACGTGACTGATCATGCACTGATCACGTGTCTGATCATGCACTGATCACGTGGCTATCATGCACTGCTCACGTGGCTGATCATGCATGATCACGCAGCTACATGTACTGGTCACATGACTGATCATGCACTGATCACGTGACTGATCATGCACTGATCACGTGGCTATCATGCACTACTCACGTGGCTGATCATGCAATGATCATGTAGCTACCATGTACAGGTCACGTGAATGATCATACACCCATCAGGTGACTGATCATGCACTGATCACGTGGCTATCATGCACTGATCACGAGACTGATCATGCACTGATCACGTCTATATCATGCACTGATCACATGACTGCCATGCACTGATCACGTGGATGATCATACACTAATCTTGTGACAGATCATGCACTGATCACGTGGCTGATCATGCACTGATACCGTGACTGAGCATGGACTGATCACATGACTATCATGTAGTGATCACGTGACTTAATGGCGCTGATCATGTGACTGATCATGCGCTGATCATGTTTGCTATCATACACTGATCATGTGCCTCTGGAGGCAATAAACAAAGAGCTGAGTAGGCACGAATCAAACAGTCAGCAGGCAATAATCATGGAACTCAGGTGTGAGGAATCATGCTGCTCAGCTGGCAATAATCAAGCAGCTGAGCAGGCAGGAATTACGCAGCACAGCTGGCAATTGTCAAGCAGATGACAGGCAGGAATCGTGCAGCTCAGCTGGCAATTGTCAAGCAGATGAGCAGACAGTAATCACGCAGCTCAGCAGGCCCAGATCACGTGACTGAGCATGCACTGTTCACGTGGCTGATCATACACTGATCACGTGATGATCATGCACTGATCACTTGGATATCATGCACTGATCACGTGGCTGATCATACACTGTTCACGTGTCTGACCATGCACTGATCACGTGGCTGATCATACACTGCTCACGTAACTGATCATGCACTGATCACGTGGCTATCATGCACTGATCACGTGGCTGAACATGCACTGTTCACGTGGCTGATCACACATCACGTGACATATCATGCACTGATCACGTGGCACTCATGCACTGATCACGTGGCTGATCATACTCTGCTCACGTAACTCATGCACACATCACGTGGCTATCATGCACTGCTCACGTGGCTCGTCATGGAATGATCACGTAGCAACCATATACTGGTCACGTGACTGATCATGCACTGATCACGTAATGATCATGCACTGTTCACGTGACTGATCATGTACTGATCACGTGACTGATCATGCACTGATCACGTGGCTATCATGCACTGCTCACGTGGCTGATCATGCAACGATCACGTGGCAACCATGTACTGGTCACGTGACTGATCATGCACTGATCACGTAATTGATCCTGCATCACGTCATCTGATCACGTGGCTGATCACACATGTATCACGTGACTGATCATGCACTGATCACGTGGCTCTCATGCACTGATCACGTGGCTGTCATGCACTGATCACGTGGATATCATGCACTGATCACGTGGCTGATCACGTATCACATGACTGATCATGCACTGATCACGTGGCTATCATGCACTGATCACGTGGCTATCATGCACTGATCACGTGGCTGATCATGCAGATCACGTAGCTATCATGTACTGATCACGTGACTGATCATGCACTGATCACGTAATTGATCATGCACTGATCACGTGGCTGATCATGCACTGATCACGTGGCTGATCATGCACTGATCACGTGACTGATCATGCACTGATCACGTGACTGATCATGCACTGATCACGTGGCTATCATGCACTGATCACTTGGCTGACATGCACTGATCACGTGCCTGATCATGCACTGATCACGTGGCTGATCATGCACTGATCACGTGACTGATCATGCACTGATCACGTGACTGATCATGCACTGATCACGTGGCTATCATGCACTGCTCACGTGGCTGATCATGCATGATCACGCAGCTACCATGTACTGGTCACATGACTGATCATGCACTGATCACGTGACTGATCATGCACTGATCACGTGGCTATCATGCACTACTCACGTGGCTGATCATGCAATGATCATGTAGCTACCATGTACAGGTCACGTGAATGATCATACACCCATCAGGTGACTGATCATGCACTGATCACGTGGCTATCATGCACTGATCACGGACTGATCATGCACTGATCACGTCTATATCATGCACTGATCACATGACTGCCCATGCACTGATCACGTGGATGATCATACACTAATCATGTGACAGATCATGCACTGATCACGTGGCTGATCATGCACTGATACCGTGACTGAGCATGGACTGATCACATGACTATCATGTAGTGATCACGTGACTTAATGGCGCTGATCATGTGACTGATCATGCGCTGATCATGTTTGCTATCATACACTGATCATGTGCCTCTGGAGGCAATAAACAAAGAGCTGAGTAGGCACGAATCAAACAGTCAGCAGGCAATAATCATGGAACTCAGGTGTGAGGAATCATGCTGCTCAGCTGGCAATAATCAAGCAGCTGAGCAGGCAGGAATTACGCAGCACAGCTGGCAATTGTCAAGCAGATGACAGGCAGGAATCGTGCAGCTCAGCTGGCAATTGTCAAGCAGATGAGCAGACAGTAATCACGCAGCTCAGCAGGCCCTGATCACGTGACTGAGCATGCACTGTTCACGTGGCTGATCATACACTGATCACGTGATGATCATGCACTGATCTTGGATATCATGCACTGATCACGTGGCTGATCATACACTGTTCACGTGTCTGACCATGCACTGATCACGTGGCTGATCATACACTGCTCACGTAACTGATCATGCACTGATCACGTGGCTATCATGCACTGATCACGTGGCTGAACATGCACTGTTCACGTGGCTGATCACACACCTGTCACGTGACATATCATGCACTGATCACGTGGCACTCATGCACTGATCACGTGGCTGATCATACACTGATCACGTAACTCATGCACACATCACGTGGCTATCATGCACTGATCACGTGGCTGTCATGGAATGATCACGTAGCTACCATATACTGGTCACGTGACTGATCATGCACTGATCACGTAAATGATCATGCACTGATCACGTGACTGATCATGTACTGATCACGTGACTGATCATGCACTGATCACGTGGCTATCATGCACTGCTCACGTGGCTGATCATGCAACGATCACGTAGCAACCATGTACTGGTCACGTGACTGATCATGCACTGATCACGTAATTGATCATGCACTGATCACGTGGCATCATGCACTGATCACGTGGCTGATCATGCACTGATCACGTGGCTATCATGCACTGATCACGTGGCTGATCATGCACGATCACGTGACTGATCATGCACTGATCACGTCACTGATCATGCACTGATCACGTGGCTGATCATGCACTGATCACGTGGCTGATCACACTGATCACGTGACTGATCATGCACTGATCACGTGGCTATCATGCACTGATCACGTGGCTGATCATGCACTGATCACGTGGCTATCATGCACTGATCACGTGGCTGATCATGCACTGATCACGTGACTGATCATGCACTGATCACGTGGCTGATGCACTGATCACGTGGCTGATCATGCACTGATCACGTGGCTATCATGCACTGATCACGTGACTGATCATGCACTGATCACGTAATTGATCATGCACTGATCACGTGGCTGATCATGCACTGATCACGTGGCTGATCATGCACTGATCACGTGACTGATCATGCACTGATCACGTGACTGATCATGCACTGATCACGTGGCTATCATGCACTGATCACGTGGCTGACATACACTGATCACGTGGCTGATCATGCACTGATCACGTGGCTGATCATGCACTGATCACGTGACTGATCATGCACTGATCACGTGACTGATCATGCACTGATCACGTGGCTATCATGCACTGATCACGTGGCTGATCATGCATGATCACGTGCTACCATGTACTGGTCACATGACTGATCATGCACTGATCACGTGACTGATCATGCACTGATCACGTGGCTATCATGCACTACTCACGTGGCTGATCATGCAATGATCATGTAGCTACCATGTACAGGTCACGTGAATGATCATACACCCATCAGGTGACTGATCATGCACTGATCACGTGGCTATCATGCACTGATCACGTGACTGATCATGCACTGATCACGTCTATATCATGCACTGATCACATGACTGCCATGCACTGATCACGTGGATGATCATACACTAATCATGTGACAGATCATGCACTGATCACGTGGCTGATCATGCACTGATACCGTGACTGAGCATGGACTGATCACATGACTATCATGTAGTGATCACGTGACTTAATGGCGCTGATCATGTGACTGATCATGCACTGATCATGTTTGCTATCATACACTGATCATGTGCCTCTGGAGGCAATAAACAAAGAGCTGAGTAGGCACGAATCAAACAGTCAGCAGGCAATAATCATGGAACTCAGGTGTGAGGAATCATGCTGCTCAGCTGGCAATAATCAAGCAGCTGAGCAGGCAGGAATTACGCAGCACAGCTGGCAATTGTCAAGCAGATGACAGGCAGGAATCGTGCAGCTCAGCTGGCAATTGTCAAGCAGATGAGCAGACAGTAATCACGCAGCTCAGCAGGCCCAGATCACGTGACTGAGCATGCACTGTTCACGTGGCTGATCATACACTGATCACGTGATGATCATGCACTGATCACGTGGATATCATGCACTGATCACGTGGCTGATCATACACTGATCACGTGTCTGACCATGCACTGATCACGTGGCTGATCATACACTGATCACGTAACTGATCATGCACTGATCACGTGGCTATCATGCACTGATCACGTGGCTGATCATGCACTGATCACGTGGCTGATCACACACCTATCACGTGACTATCATGCACTGATCACGTGGCACTCATGCACTGATCACGTGGCTGATCATACTGATCACGTGACTCATGCACACATCACGTGGCTATCATGCACTGATCACGTGGCTATCATGCACTGATCACGTGGCTGATCATGCACTGATCACGTAGCTATCATGCACTGATCACGTGACTGATCATGCACTGATCACGTGACTGATCATGCACTGATCACGTGGCTGATCATGCACTGATCACGTGGCTGATCATGCACTGATCACGTGGCTGATCATGCACTGATCGTGGCACTCATGCACTGATCACGTGGCTGATCGCACTGATCACGTGACTCATGCACTGATCACGTGGCTATCATGCACTGATCACGTGGCTCATCATGCACTGATCACGTAGCAACCATACTGATCACGTGACTGATCATGCACTGATCAGTAAATGATCATGCACTGATCACGTGACTGATCATGCACTGATCACGTGGCTGATCATGCACTGATCACGTGGCTATCATGCACTGATCACGTGGCTGATCATGCAACGATCACGTAGCAATCATGTACTGGTCACGTGACTGATCATGCACTGATCATAATTGATCATGCACTGATCACGTGGCTGATCATGCACTGATCACGTGGCTGATCACACTGATCACGTGACTGATCATGCACTGTCCGGTAATCATGCACTGATCACGTGGCTGATCATGCACTGATCACGTGGCTATCATGCACTGATCACGTGGCTGATCACACACGTATCACATGACTGATCATGCACTGATCATTGGCTATCATGCACTGATCACGTGGCTGATCATGCACTGATCGCGTGGCTGATCATGCACTGATCACGTGGCTGATCATGCACTGATCACGTGACTGATGCATGCACTGAGTGATCATGCACTGATCACGTGGCTGATCATGCACTGATCACGTGGCTGATCATGCACTGATCACGTGACTGATCATGCACTGATCACGTGACTGATCATGCACTGATCACGTGGCTATCATGAACTACTCACGTGGCTGATCATGCAATGATCATGTAGCTACCATGTACAGGTCACGTGAATGATCATACACCCATCAGGTGACTGATCATGCACTGATCACGTGGCTATCATGCACTGATCACGAGACTGATCATGCACTGTTCACGTCTATATCATGCACTGATCACATGACTGCCCGTGCACTGATCACGTGGATGATCATACACTAATCTTGTGACAGATCATGCACTGATCACGTGGCTGATCATGCACTGATACCGTGACTGAGCATGGACTGATCACATGACTATCATGTAGTGATCACGTGACTTAATGGCGCTGATCATGTGACTGATCATGCGCTGATCATGTTTGCTATCATACACTGATCATGTGCCTGGAGGCAATAAACAAAGAGCTGAGTAGGCACGAATCAAACAGTCAGCAGGCAATAATCATGGAACTCAGGTGTGAGGAATCATGCTGCTCAGCTGGCAATAATCAAGCAGCTGAGCAGGCAGGAATTACGCAGCACAGCTGGCAATTGTCAAGCAGATGACAGGCAGGAATCGTGCAGCTCAGCTGGCAATGTCAAGCAGATGAGCAGACAGTAATCACGCAGCTCAGCAGGCCCAGATCACGTGACTGAGCATACACTGATCACGTGATGATCATGTACTGATCACTTGGATATCATGCACTGATCACGTGGCTGATCATACACTGTTCACGTGTCTGACCATGCACTGATCACGTGGCTGATCATACACTGCTCACGTAACTGATCATGCACTGATCACGTGGCTATCATGCACTGATCACGTGGCTGAACATGCACTGTTCACGTGGCTGATCACACACCTGTCACGTGACATATCATGCACTGATCACGTGGCACTCATGCACTGATCACGTGGCTGATCATACTCTACTCACGCATAACTCATGCACACATCACGTGGCTATCATGCACTGCTCACGTGGCTCGTCATGGAATGATCACGTAGCAACCATATACTGTTCACGTGACTGATCATGCAAAGATCACGTAAATGATCATGCACTTCACGTGACTGATCATGTACTGATCACGTGACTGATCATGCACTGATCACGTGGCTATCATGCTCTGCTCACGTGGCTGATCATGCAACGATCACGTAGCAACCATGTACTGGTCACGTGACTGATCATGCACTGATCACGTAATTGATCCTGCACTGATCACGTGGCTCATCATGCACTGATCACGTGGCTGATCATGCACTGATCACGTGGCTATCATGCACTGATCACGTGGCTGATCATGCACGTCACATGACTGATCATGCACTGATCACGTGGCTATCATGCACTGATCACGTGGCTATCATGCACTGATCACGTGGCTGATCAGGCAATGATCACGTCAGCTACCATGTGCTGGTCACATGACTGATCATGCACTGATCACGTGAATTGATCATGCACTGATCATGTGGCTGATCATGCACTGATCACGTGGCTGATCATGCACTGATCACATAACTGATCATGCACTGATCACGTGACTGATCATGCACTGATCACGTGGCTATCATGCACTGATCACTTGGCTGAACATACACTGATCACGTGCCTGGTCATGCACTGATCACGTGGCTGATCATGCACTGATCACGTGACTGATCATGCACTGATCGTGTCTGATCATGCACTGATCACGTGGCTATCATGCACTGCTCACGTGATCATGCCATGATCACGCAGCTACCATGTACTGGTCACATGACTGATCATGCACTGATCACGTGACTGATCATGCAGTGATCACGTGGCTATCATGCTCTACTCACGTGGCTGATCATGCAATGATCATGTAGCTACCATGTACAGGTCACGTGAATGATCATACACCCATCAGGTGACTGATCATGCACTGATCACGTGGCTATCATGCACTGATCACGAGACTGATCATGCACTGTTCACGTCTATATCGTGCACTGATCACATGACTGCCCGTGCACTGATCACGTGGATGATCATACACTAATCTTGTGACAGATCATGCACTGATCACGTGGCTGATCATGCACTGATACCGTGACTGAGCATGGACTGATCACATGACTATCATGTAGTGATCACGTGACTTAATGGCGCTGATCATGTGACTGATCATGCGCTGATCATGTTTGCTATCATACACTGATCATGTGCCTCTGGAGGCAATAAACAAAGAGCTGAGTAGGCACGAATCAAACAGTCAGCAGGCAATAATCATGGAACTCAGCTGTGAGGAATCATGCTGCTCAGCTGGCAATAATCAAGCAGCTGAGCAGGCAGGAATTACGCAGCACAGCTGGCAATTGTCAAGCAGATGACAGGCAGGAATCGTGCAGCTCAGCTGGCAATTGTCAAGCAGATGAGCAGACAGTAATCACGCAGCTCAGCAGGCCCAGATCACGTGACTGAGCATGCACTGTTCACGTGGCTGATCATACACTGATCACGTGATGATCATGCACTGATCACTTGGATATCATGCACTGATCACGTGGCTGATCATACACTGTTCACGTGTCTGACCATGCACTGATCACGTGGCTGATCATACACTGCTCACGTAACTGATCATGCACTGATCACGTGGCTATCATGCACTGATCACGTGGCTGAACATGCACTGTTCACGTGGCTGATCACACTGTCACGTGACATATCATGCACTGATCGTGGCACTCATGCACTGATCACGTGGCTGATCACTCTGCTCACATGCTCATGCACACATCACGTGGCTATCATGCACTGCTCACGTGGCTCGTCATGGAATGAACGTAGCAACCATATACTGGTAACGTGACTGATCATGCAAGATCACGTAAATGCACTGTTCACGTGACTGATCATACTGATCACGTGACTGATCATGCACTGATCACGTGGCTATCATGCACTGCTCACGTGGCTGATCATGCACGATCACCCAGCAACCATGTACTGGTCACGTGACTGATCATGCACTGATCACGTAATTGATCATGCACTGATCACGTGGCTCATCATGCACTGATCACGTGGCTGATCATGCACTGATCACGTGGATATCATGCACTGATCACGTGGCTGATCACACACGTATCACATGACTGATCATGCACTGATCACGTGGCTATCATGCACTGATCACGTGGCTATCATGCACTGATCACGTGGCTGATCATGCAATGATCACGTAGCTACCATGTACTGGTCAGCAACTGATCATGCACTGATCACGTGGCTGATCATGCACTGATCACGTGGCTGATCATGCACTGATCACGTGGCTGATCATACTGATCACGTGACTGATCATGCACTGATCACGTGACTGATCATGCACTGATCACGTGGCTATCATGCACTGATCACGTGGCTGATCATGCACTGATCACGTGACTGATCATGCACTGATCACGTGGCTGATCATGCACTGATCACGTGACTGATCATGCACTGATCACGTGACTGATCATGCACTGATCACGTGGCTGATCATGCACTGATCACGTGGCTGATCATGCACTGATCACGTGGCTATCATGCACTGATCACGTGGCTGATCACACACTATCACATGACTGATCATGCACTGATCGTGGCTATCATGCACTGATCACGTGGCTGATCATGCACTGATCACGTGGCTGATCATGCAATGATCACGTAGCTACCACTGGTCACGTGTACTGATCATGCACTGATCACGTAATTGATCATGCACTGATCACGTGGCTGATCATGCACTGATCACGTGGCTGATCATGCACTGATCACGTAACTGATCATGCACTGATCACGTGACTGATCATGCACTGATCACGTGGCTATCATGCACTGATCACGTGGCTGACATACACTGATCACGTGCCTGATCATGCACTGATCACGTGGCTGATCATGCACTGATCACGTGACTGATCATGCACTGATCACGTGTCTGATCATGCACTGATCACGTGGCTATCATGCACTGATCACGTGGCTGATCATGCATGATCACGCAGCTACCATGTACTGGTCACATGACTGATCATGCACTGATCACGTGACTGATCATGCACTGATCACGTGGCTATCATGCACTACTCACGTGGCTGATCATGCAATGATCATGTAGCTACCATGTACAGGTCACGTGAATGATCATACACCCATCAGGTGACTGATCATGCACTGATCACGTGGCTATCATGCACTGATCACGTGACTGATCATGCACTGATCACGTCTATATCATGCACTGATCACATGACTGCCCATGCACTGATCACGTGGATGATCATACACTAATCGTGCAGATCATGCACTGATCACGTGGCTGATCATGCACTGATACCGTGACTGAGCATGGACTGATCACATGACTATCATGTAGTGATCACGTGACTTAATGGCGCTGATCATGTGACTGATCATGCGCTGATCATGTTTGCTATCATACACTGATCATGTGCCTCTGGAGGCAATAAACAAAGAGCTGAGTAGGCACGAATCAAACAGTCAGCAGGCAGATGGCGATCATGCTGCTCAATAATCAAGCAGGACAGGCAGGAATCGTGCAGCTCAGCTGGCAATTGTCAAGCAGATGAGCGACAGTAATCACGCAGCTCAGCAGGCCCTGATCACGTGACTGAGCATGCACTGTTCACGTGGCTGATCATGCACTGATCACGTGACTGATCATGCACTGATCACTTGGATATCATGCACTGATCACGTGGCTGATCATACACTGATCACGTGTCTGACCATGCACTGATCACGTGGCTGATCATGCACTGCTCACGTAACTGATCATGCACTGATCACGTGGCTATCATGCACTGATCACGTGGCTGATCATGCACTGTTCACGTGGCTGATCACACACTGTCACGTGACTATCATGCACTGATCACGTGGCACTCATGCACTGATGGCTGATCATACTCTGCTCACGACTCATGCACACATCACGTGGCTATCATGCACTGATCACGTGGCTGTCATGGAATGATCACGTAGCTACCATATACTGGTCACGTGACTGATCATGCACTGATCACGTAAATGATCATGCACTGTTCGTGACTGATCATGCACTGATCACGTGACTGATCATGCAGATCACGTGGCTATCATGCACTGCTCACGTGGCTGATCATGCACGATCATGTAACCATGCACTGATCACGTGACTGATCATGCACTGATCACGTAATTGATCATGCACTGATCACGTGGCTGATCACACATGATCACGTGACTGATCATGCACTGATCACGTGGCTCTCATGCACTGATCACGTGGCTGATCATGCACTGATCACGTGGATATCATGCACTGATCACGTGGCTGATCACACTATCACGTGACTGATCATGCTGATCACGTGGCTATCATGCACTGATCACGTGGCTATCATGCACTGATCACGTGGCTGATCATGCACTGATCACGTAGCTACCATGTACTGGTCACGTGACTGATGCTGATCATGTGACTGATCATGCACTGATCACGTGGCTGATCATGCACTGATCACGTGGCTGATCATGCACTGATCACGTGACTGATCATGCACTGATCACGTGGCTGATCATGCACTGATCACGTGGCTGATCATGCACTGATCACGTGGCTGATCATGCACTGATCACGTGGCTGATCATGCACTGATCACGTGGCTGATCATGCACTGATCACGTGGCTATCATGCACTGATCACGTGGCTGATCATGCACTGATCACGTGGCTGATCATGCACTGATCACGTGACTGATCATGCACTGATCACGACTGATCATGCACTGATCACGTGGCTGATCATGCACTGATCACGTGGCTGATCATGCACTGATCACGTGGCTATCATGCACTGATCACGTGCTGATCATGCACTGATCACGTGGCTGATCATGCACTGATCACGTGGCTGATCATGCACTGATCACGTGACTGATCATGCACTGATCACGTGACTGATCATGCACTGATCACGTGACTGATCATGCACTGATCACGTGGCTGATCATGCACTGATCACGTGGCTATCATGCACTGATCACGTGGCTGATCATGCACTGATCACGTGACTGATCATGCACTGATCACGTGGCTGATCATGCACTGATCACGTGGCTGATCATGCACTGATCACGTGGCTGATCATGCACTGATCACGTGTGATCATGCACTGATCACGTGACTGATCATGCACTGATCACGTGGCTATCATGCACTGATCACGTGGCTGATCATGCACTGATCACGTAGCTGACCATGCACTGATCACGTGACTGATCATGCACTGATCACGTGCTGATCATGCACTGATCACGTGGCTATCATGCACTACTCACGTGGCTGATCATGCAATGATCATGTAGCTACCATGTACAGATCACGTGAATGATCATACACCATCAGGTGACTGATCATGCACTGATCACGTGGCTATCATGCACTGATCACGAGACTGATCATGCACTCACGTCTATATCATGCACTGATCACATGACTGCCCATGCACTGATCACGTGGATGATCATACACTAATCATGTGACAGATCATGCACTGATCACGTGGCTGATCATGCACTGATACCGTGACTGAGCATGGACTGATCACATGACTATCATGTAGTGATCACGTGACTTAATGGCGCTGATCATGTGACTGATCATGCGCTGATCATGTTTGCTATCATACACTGATCATGTGCCTCTGGAGGCAATAAACAAAGAGCTGAGTAGGCACGAATCAAACAGTCAGCAGGCAATAATCATGGAACTCAGGTGTGAGGAATCATGCTGCTCAGCTGGCAATAATCAAGCAGCTGAGCAGGCAGGAATTACGCAGCACAGCTGGCAATTGTCAAGCAGATGACAGGCAGGAATCGTGCAGCTCAGCTGGCAATTGTCAAGCAGATGAGCAGACAGTAATCACGCAGCTCAGCAGGCCCAGATCACGTGACTGAGCATGCACTGTTCACGTGGCTGATCATACACTGATCACGTGATGATCATGCACTGATCACTTGGATATCATGCACTGATCACGTGGCTGATCATACACTGTTCACGTGTCTGACCATGCACTGATCACGTGGCTGATCATACACTGCTCACGTAACTGATCATGCACTGATCACGTGGCTATCATGCACTGATCACGTGGCTGAACATGCACTGTTCACGTGGCTGATCACACACCTGTCACGTGACATATCATGCACTGATCACGTGGCACTCATGCACTGATCACGTGGCTGATCATACTCTGCTCACGTAACTCATGCACATCACGTGGCTATCATGCACTGCTCACGTGGCTCGTCATGGAATGATCACGTAGCAACCATATACTGGTCACGTGACTGATCATGCACTGATCACGTAAATGATCATGCACTGTTCACGTGACTGATCATGTACTGATCACGTGACTGATCATGCACTGACTGCGTGGCTATCATGCTCTGCTCACGTGGCTGATCATGCAACGATCACGTAGCAACCATGTACTGGTCGCGTGACTGATCATGCACTGATCACGTAATTGATCCTGCGATCACGTGGCTCATCATGCACTGATCACGTGGCTGATCACACATGTATCACGTGACTGATCATGCACTGATCACGTGCTCTCATGCACTGATCACGTGGCTGTCATGCACTGATCACGTGGATATCATGCACTGATCACGTGGCTGATCATGCACGTATCACATGACTGATCATGCACTGATCACGTGGCTATCATGCACTGATCACGTGGCTATCATGCACTGATCACGTGGCTGATCATGCAATGATCACGTAGCTACCATGTACTGGTCACGTGACTGATCATGCACTGATCACGTAATTGATCATGCACTGATCACGTGGCTGATCATGCACTGATCACGTGGCTGATCATGCACTGATCACGTGACTGATCATGCACTGATCACGTGACTGATCATGCACTGATCACGTGGCTATCATGCACTGATCACGTGGCTGACATACACTGATCACGTGCCTGGTCATGCACTGATCACGTGGCTGATCATGCACTGATCACGTGACTGATCATGCACTGATCACGTGTCTGATCATGCACTGATCACGTGGCTATCATGCACTGCTCACGTGGCTGATCATGCATGATCACGCAGCTACCATGTACTGGTCACATGACTGATCATGCACTGATCACGTGACTGATCATGCATGATCACGTGGCTATCATGCACTACTCACGTGGCTGATCATGCAATGATCATGTAGCTACCATGTACAGGTCACGTGAATGATCATACACCATCAGGTGACTGATCATGCACTGATCACGTAGCTATCATGCACTGATCACGAGACTGATCATGCACTGATCACGTCTATATCATGCACTGATCACATGACTGCCCATGCACTGATCACGTGGATGATCATACACTAATGTGACAGATCATGCACTGATCACGTGGCTGATCATGCACTGATACGTGACTGAGCATGGACTGATCACATGACTATCATGTAGTGATCACGTGACTTAATGGCGCTGATCATGTGACTGATCATGCTGATCATGTTTGCTATCATACACTGATCATGTGCCTCTGGAGGCAATAAACAAAGAGCTGAGTAGGCACGAATCAAACAGTCAGCAGGCAATAATCATGGAACTCAGGTGTGAGGAATCATGCTGCTCAGCTGGCAATAATCAAGCAGCTGAGCAGGCAGAATTACGCAGCACAGCTGGCAATTGTCAAGCAGATGACAGGCAGGAATCGTGCAGCTCAGCTGGCAATTGTCAAGCAGATGAGCAGACAGTAATCACGCAGCTCAGCAGGCCCTGATCACGTGACTGAGCATGCACTGTTCACGTGGCTGATCATACACTGATCACGTGATGATCATGCACTGATCACTTGGATATCATGCACTGATCACGTGGCTGATCATACACTGTTCACGTGTCTGACCATGCACTGATCACGTGGCTGATCATGCACTGCTCACGTAACTGATCATGCACTGATCACGTGGCTATCATGCACTGATCACGTGGCTGAACATGCACTGTTCACGTGGCTGATCACACACCTGTCACGTGACATATCATGCACTGATCACGTGGCACTCATGCACTGATCACGTGGCTGATCATACTCTGCTCACGTAACTCATGCACACATCACGTGGCTATCATGCACTGCTCACGTGGCGTCATGGAATGATCACGTATACCATATACTGGTCACGTGACTGATCATGCACTGATCACGTAATGATCATGCACTGTTCACGTGACTGATCATGTACTGATCACGTGACTGATCATGCACTGATCACGTGGCTATCATGCTCTGCTCACGTGGCTGATCATGCAGCGATCACGTAGCAACCATGTACTGGTCACGTGACTGATCATGCACTGATCACGTAATTGATCATGCACTGATCGCGTGGCTGATCATGCACTGATCACGTGGCTGATCACACATGATCACGTGACTGATCATGCACTGATCACGTGGCTCTCATGCACTGATCACGTGGCTGTCATGCACTGATCACGTGGATATCATGCACTGATCACGTGGCTGATCACACACGTATCACGTGACTGATCATGCACTGATCACGTGGCTATCATGCACTGATCACGTGGCTATCATGCACTGATCACGTAGCTACCATGTACTGATCACGTGACTGATCATGCACTGATCACGTATTGATCATGCACTGATCGTGGCTGATCATGCACTGATCACGTGGCTGATCATGCACTGATCACGTAACTGATCATGCACTGATCACGTGACTGATCATGCACTGATCACGTGGCTATCATGCACTGATCACGTGGCTGATCATGCACTGATCACGTGCCTGATCATGCACTGATCACGTGCTGATCATGCACTGATCACGTGGCTGATCATGCACTGATCACGTGACTGAACATGCACTGATCACGTGCTGATCATGCACTGATCACGTGGCTATCATGCACTGATCACGTGGCTGATCATGCATGATCACGCAGCTACCATGTACTGGTCATGACTGATCATGCACTGATCACGTGACTGATCATGCAGTGATCGTGGCTATCATGCACTACTCACGTGGCTGATCATGCAATGATCATGTAGCTACCATGTACAGGTCACGTGAATGATCATACACCCATCAGGTGACTGATCATGCACTGATCACGTGGCTATCATGCACTGATCACGAGACTGATCATGCACTGTTCACGTCTATATCATGCACTGATCACATGACTGCCCGTGCACTGATCACGTGGATGATCATACACTAATCTTGTGACAGATCATGCACTGATCACGTGGCTGATCATGCACTGATACCGTGACTGAGCATGGACTGATCACATGACTATCATGTAGTGATCACGTGACTTAATGGCGCTGATCATGTGACTGATCATGCGCTGATCATGTTTGCTATCATACACTGATCATGTGCCTCTGGAGGCAATAAACAAAGAGCTGAGTAGGCACGAATCAAACAGTCAGCAGGCAATAATCATGGAACTCAGGTGTGAGGAATCATGCTGCTCAGCTGGCAATAATCAAGCAGCTGAGCAGGCAGGAATTCGCAGCACAGCTGGCAATTGTCAAGCAGATGACAGGCAGGAATCGTGCAGCTCAGCTAACAAATGAGCAGACAGTAATCACGCAGCTCAGCAGGCCCTGATCACGTGACTGAGCATGCACTGTTCACGTGGCTGATCATGCACTGATCACGTGGCTGATCATGCACTGATCACGTGGCTGATCATGCACTGATCACGTATCATGCACTGATCACGTGACTGATCATGCACTGATCACGTGGCTGATCATGCACTGATCACGTAACTGATCATGCACTGATCACGTGGCTATCATGCACTGATCACGTGGCTGAACATGCACTGTTCACGTGGCTGATCACACACTGTCACGTGACATATCATGCACTGATCACGTGGCACTCATGCACTGATCACGTGGCTGATCATACTCACTCCGCGTAACTGCACACATCACGTGGCTATCATGCACTGCTCACGTGGCTGTCATGGAATGATCACGTAGCAACCATATGCACCACGTGACTGATCATGCACTGATCACGTGACTGATCATGCACTGATCACGTGGCTATCATGCACTGATCACGTGGCTGATCATGCACTGATCACGTAGCAACCATGTACTGATCACGTGACTGATCATGCACTGATCACGTAATTGATCATGCACTGATCACGTGGCTCATCATGCACTGATCACGTGGCTGATCACACTGTATCACGTGACTGATCATGCACTGATCACGTGGCTCTCATGCACTGATCACGTGGCTGTCATGCACTGATCGCGTGGATATCATGCACTGATCATGGCTGATCACACGTATCACATGACTGATCATGCACTGATCACGTGGCTATCATGCACTGATCACGTGGCTATCATGCACTGATCACGTGGCTTATCAGGCAATGATCGCGTAGCTACCATGTACTGGTCACGTGACTGATCATGCACTGATGCGTAATTGATCACTGATCTGTGGCTGATCATGCACTGATCACGTGGCTGATCATGCACTGATCACGTAACTGATCATGCACTGATCACGTGACTGATCATGCACTGATCACGTATCATGCACTGATCACTTGGCTGACATACATGATCGGTGCCTGGTCATGCACTGATCGCGTGGCTGATCATGCACTGATCACGTGACTGATCATGCACTGATCACGTGTCTGATCATGCACTGATCGTGGCTATCATGCACTGCTCACGTGGCTGATCATGCCATGATCACGCAGCTACCATGTACTGGTCACATGACTGATCATGCACTGATCACGTGACTGATCATGCAGTGATCACGTGGCTATCATGCACTACTCGTGGCTGATCATGCAATGATCATGTAGCTACCATGTACAGGTCACGTGAATGATCATACACCCATCAGGTGACTGATCATGCACTGATCACGTGGCTATCATGCACTGATCACGAGACTGATCATGCACTGATCACGTCTATATCATGCACTGATCACATGACTGCCATGCACTGATCACGTGGATGATCATATATCTTGTGACAGATCATGCACTGATCACGTGGCTGATCATGCACTGATACCGTGACTGAGCATGGACTGATCACATGACTATCATGTAGTGATCACGTGACTTAATGGCGCTGATCATGTGACTGATCATGCGCTGATCATGTTTGCTATCATACACTGATCATGTGCCTCTGGAGGCAATAAACAAAGAGCTGAGTAGGCACGAATCAAACAGTCAGCAGGCAATAATCATGGAACTCAGGTGTGAGGAATCATGCTGCTCAGCTGGCAATAATCAAGCAGCTGAGCAGGCAGGAATTACGCAGCACAGCTGGCAATTGTCAAGCAGATGACAGGCAGGAATCGTGCAGCTCAGCTGGCAATTGTCAAGCAGATGAGCAGACAGTAATCACGCTCAGCAGGCCCAGATCACGTGACTGAGCATGCACTGTTCACGTGGCTGATCATACACTGATCACGTGATGATCATGCACTGATCACTTGGATATCATGCACTGATCACGTGGCTGATCATACTGTTCACGTGTCTGACCATGCACTGATCACGTGGCTGATCATACACTGCTCACGTAACTGATCATGCACTGATCACGTGGCTATCATGCACTGATCACGTGGCTGGACATGCACTGTTCACGTGGCTGATCACACACTGTCACGTGACATATCATGCACTGATCACGTGGCACTCATGCACTGATCACGTGGCTGATCATACTCTGCTCACGTAACTCATGCACACATCACGTGGCTATCATGCACTGCTCACGTGGCTCGTCATGGAATGATCACGTAGCAACCATATACTGGTCACGTGACTGATCATGCACTGATCACGTAAATGATCATGCACTGATCACGTGACTGATCATGCACTGATCACGTGACTGATCATGCACTGATCACGTGGCTATCATGCACTGATCACGTGGCTGATCATGCAATGATCACGTAGCAACCATGTACTGGTCACGTGACTGATCATGCACTGATCACGTAATGATCCTGCACTGATCACGTGGCTCATCATGCACTGATCACGTGGCTGATCACACATGTATCACGTGACTGATCATGCACTGATCACGTGGCTCTCATGCACTGATCACGTGGCTGTCATGCACTGATCACGTGGATATCATGCACTGATCACGTGGCTGATCACACTGATCACGTGATCATGCACTGATCACGTGGCTATCATGCACTGATCACGTGGCTGATCATGCATGATCACGTGGCTACCATGTACTGGTCACGTGTGATCATGCACTGATCACGTACTGATCATGCACTGATCACGTGGCTGATCATGCACTGATCACGTGGCTGATCATGCACTGATCACGTGACTGATCATGCACTGATCATGACTGATCATGCACTGATCACGTGGCTATCATGCACTGATCACGTGGCTGATCATGCACTGATCACGTGACTGATCATGCACTGATCACGTGGCTGATCATGCACTGATCACGTGACTGATCATGCACTGATCACGTAGCTATCATGCACTGATCACGTGGCTATCATGCACATCACATGGCTACATCATGCACAGTCACATGTGATGCTGCATGATCAACGACTGATCACATGACTAGTGGCGATGATCATGTGACTCATGTATACTGATCAAAATAATCAAAGAGCTGAGCTGATCATGTCAAGCAGATGACAGGCAGGAATCATGCAGCTCAGCTGGCAATTGTCAAGCAGATGACAGACAGTAATCACGCAGCAGGCCCAGATCACGTGACTGAGCATGCACTGATCACGTGGCTGATCATACACTGATCACGTGATGATCATGCACTGATCACGTGGCTATCATGCACTGATCACGTGGCTGATCATGTTCACGTGTCTGACCATGCACTGATCACGTGGCTGATCATGCACTGATCACGTAACTGATCATGCACTGATCACGTGGCTATCATGCACTGATCACGTGGCTGATCATGCACTGTTCACGTGGCTGATCACACACTGTCACGTGACTATCATGCACTGATCACGTGGCACTCATGCACTGATCACGTGGCTGATCATACACTGATCACGTAACTCATGCACACATCACGTGGCTATCATGCACTGCTCACGTGGCTGTCATGGAATGATCACGTAGCAACCATATACTGGTCACGTGACTGATCATGCACTGATCACGTAAATGATCATGCACTGTTCACGTGACTGATCATGCACTGATCACGTGACTGATCATGCACTGATCACGTGGCTATCATGCACTGCTCGCGTGGCTGATCATGCACTGATCACGTAGCAACCATGCACTGATCACGTGACTGATCATGCACTGATCACGTAACTGATCATGCACTGATCACGTGGCTATCATGCACTGATCACGTGGCTGATCACACATGTATCACGTGACTGATCATACTGCACTGTCGTGGCTCTCATGCACTGATCACGTGGCTGATCATGCACTGATCACGTGGATATCATGCACTGATCACGTGGCTGATCACACGTATCACATGACTGATCATGCACTGATCGTGGCTATCATGCACTGATCACGTGGCTATCATGCACTGATCACGTGGCTGATCATGCAATGATCACGTAGCTACCATGTACTGTCACGTGACTGATCATGCACTGATCACGTAATTGATCATGCACTGATCATGTGGCTGATCATGCACTGATCACGTGGCTGATCATACACTGATCACGTAACTGATCATGCACTGATCACGTGACTGATCATGCACTGATCACGTATCATGCACTGATCACGTGGCTGACATACACTGATCACGTGCCTGGTCATGCACTGATCACGTGGCTGATCATGCACTGATCACGTGACTGATCATGCACTGATCACGTGTCTGATCATGCACTGATCACGTGGCTATCATGCACTGCTCACGTGGCTGATCATGCATGATCACGCAGCTACCATGTACTGGTCACATGACTGATCATGCACTGATCACGTGACTGATCATGCAGTGATCACGTGGCTATCATGCACTACTCACGTGGCTGATCATGCAATGATCATGTAGCTACCATGTACAGGTCACGTGAATGATCATACACCCATCAGGTGACTGATCATGCACTGATCACGTGGCTATCATGCACTGATCACGAGACTGATCATGCACTGATCACGTCTATATCATGCACTGATCACATGACTGCCCATGCACTGATCACGTGGATGATCATACACTAATCTTGTGACAGATCATGCACTGATGGCTGATCATGCACTGATACCGTGACTGAGCATGGACTGATCACATGACTATCATGTAGTGATCACGTGACTTAATGGCGCTGATCATGTGACTGATCATGCGCTGATCATGTTTGCTATCATACACTGATCATGTGCCTCTGGAGGCAATAAACAAAGAGCTGAGTAGGCACGAATCAAACAGTCAGCAGGCAATAATCATGGAACTCAGGTGTGAGGAATCATGCTGCTCAGCTGGCAATAATCAAGCAGCTGAGCAGGCAGGAATTACGCAGCACAGCTGGCAATTGTCAAGCAGATGACAGGCAGGAATCGTGCAGCTCAGCTGGCAATTGTCAAGCAGATGAGCAGACAGTAATCACGCAGCTCAGCAGGCCCAGATCACGTGACTGAGCATGCACTGTTCACGTGGCTGATCATACACTGATCACGTGATCATGCACTGATCTTGGATATCATGCACTGATCACGTGGCTGATCATACACTGTTCACGTGTCTGACCATGCACTGATCACGTGGCTGATCATACACTGCTCACGTAACTGATCATGCACTGATCACGTGGCTATCATGCACTGATCACGTGGCTGAACATGCACTGTTCACGTGGCTGATCACACACCTGTCACGTGACATATCATGCACTGATCACGTGGCACTCATGCACTGATCACGTGGCTGATCATACTCTGCTCACGTAACTCATGCACACATCACGTGGCTGCTCCGTGGCTCGTCATGGAATGATCACGTAGCTACCATACTGGTCACGTGACTGATCATGCACTGATCACGTGACTGATCATGCACTGATCACGTGGCTATCATGCACTGCTCACGTGGCTGATCATGCTGATCACGTGGCTACCATGTACTGGTCACGTGACTGATCATGCACTGATCACGTAACTGATCATGCACTGATCACGTGGCTCATCATGCACTGATCACGTGGCTGATCACACATGTATCACGTGACTGATCATGCACTGATCCGTGGCTCTCATGCACTGATCACGTGGCTGTCATGCACTGATCGCGTGGATATCATGCACTGATCACGTGGCTGATCACACACGTATCACATGACTGATCATGCACTGATCACGTGGCTATCATGCACTGATCACGTGGCTGATCATGCACTGATCACGTGACTGATCATGCACTGATCACATGACTATCATGCAGTGATCACGTGACTTAATGCGCTGATCATGTGACTGATCATGCGCTGATCATGTTGCTATCATACACTGATCATGTGCCTCTGGAGGCAATAAACAAAGAGCTGAGTAGGCACGATCAAACAGTCAGCAGGCAATAATCATGGAACACAGGTGTGAGGAATCATGCTGCTCAGCTGGCAATAATCATGCACTGATCAGGCAGGAATTATGCAGCACAGCTGGCAATTGTCAAGCAGATGACAGGCAGGAATCACGTGCAGCTCAGCTGACAATGTCAAGCAGATGAGCAGACAGTAATCACGCTCAGCAGGCCTGATCACGTGACTGATCATGCACTGATCACGTGGCTGATCATGCACTGATCACGTGGCTGATCATGCACTGATCACGTGGCTATCATGCACTGATCACGTGTGATCATGCACTGATCACGTGACTGATCATGCACTGATCACGTGGCTGATCATGCACTGATCACGTGGCTGATCATGCACTGCTCACGTTAACTCATGCACACATCCGTGGCTATCATGCACTGATCACGTGGCTGATCATGCAATGATCACGTAGCAACCATGCACTGATAGCGTGACTGATCATGCACTGATCACGTAAATGATCATGCACATTCACGTGACTGATCATGCACTGATCACGTGACTGATCATGCACTGATCACGTGGCTATCATGCACTGATCACGTGGCTGATCATGCACTGATCACGTAGCAACCATGTACTGGTCACGTGACTGATCATGCACTGATCACGTAACTGATCATGCACTGATCACGTGGCTGATCATGCACTGATCACGTGGCTGATGCACTATCCACTGATCATGCACTGATGTGGCTCTCATGCACTGATCACGTGGCTGTCATGCACTGATCACGTGGCTATCATGCACTGATCACGTGTGATCACACTATCACATGACTGATCATGCACTGATCACGTGGCTGATCATGCACTGATCACGTGGCTATCATGCACTGATCACGTGGCTATCATGCACTGATCACGTGGCTGATCATGCACTGATCACGTAGCTACCATGTACTGATCACGTGACTGATCATGCACTGATCACGTGATTGATCATGCACTGATCACGTGGCTGATCATGCACTGATCACGTGGCTGATCATGCACTGATCACATAACTGATCATG
Organism: Bos javanicus; assembly: GCF_032452875.1. Lineage (NCBI taxonomy): Eukaryota > Metazoa > Chordata > Mammalia > Artiodactyla > Bovidae > Bos > Bos javanicus. Next base: position 28,027 of record NW_026894940.1, read on the forward strand.
CACTGATCACGTTGATCATGCACTGATCACGTGGCTATCATGCACTGATCACTGTGGACATACACTGATCACGTGCCTGATCATGCACTGATCGCGTGGCTGATCATGCACTGATCACGTGACTGATCATGCACTGATCACGTGACTGATCATGCACTGATCGCGTGGCTATCATGCACTGCTCACGTGGCTGATCATGCCATGATCACGCAGCTACCATGTACTGGTCACATGACTGATCATGCACTGATCACGTGACTGATCATGCAGTGATCACGTGGCTATCATGCACTACTCACGTGGCTGATCATGCAATGATCATGTAGCTACCATGTACAGGTCACGTGAATGATCATACACCCATCAGGTGACTGATCATGCACTGATCACGTGGCTATCATGCACTGATCACGAGACTGATCATGCACTGTTCACGTCTATATCATGCACTGATCACATGACTGCCCATGCACTGATCACGTGGATGATCATACACTAATCTTGTGACAGATCATGCACTGATCACGTGGCTGATCATGCACTGATACCGTGACTGAGCATGGACTGATCACATGACTATCATGTAGTGATCACGTGACTTAATGGCGCTGATCATGTGACTGATCATGCGCTGATCATGTTTGCTATCATACACTGATCATGTGCCTCTGGAGGCAATAAACAAAGAGCTGAGTAGGCACGAATCAAACAGTCAGCAGGCAATAATCATGGAACTCAGGTGTGAGGAATCATGCTGCTCAGCTGGCAATAATCAAGCAGCTGAGCAGGCAGGAATTACGCAGCACAGCTGGCAATTGTCAAGCAGATGACAGGCAGGAATCGTGCAGCTCAGCTGGCAATTGTCAAGCAGATGAGCAGACAGTAATCACGCAGCTCAGCAGGCCCAGATCACGTGACTGAGCATGCACTGTTCACGTGGCTGATCATACACTGATCACGTGATGATCATGCACTGATCACTTGGATATCATGCACTGATCACGTGGCTGATCATACACTGTTCACGTGTCTGACCATGCACTGATCACGTGGCTGATCATACACTGCTCACGTAACTGATCATGCACTGATCACGTATCATGCACTGATCACGTGGCTGAACATGCACTGTTCACGTGGCTGATCACACACCTGTCACGTGACATATCATGCACTGATCACGTGGCACTCATGCACTGATCACGTGGCTGATCATACTCTGCTCACGCTCATGCACACATCACGTGGCTATCATGCACTGCTCACGTGGCTCGTCATGGAATGATCATGTAACCATATACTGGTCACGTGACTGATCATGCAAAGATCACGTAAATGATCATGCACTGTTCACGTGACTGATCATGTACTGATCACGACTGATCATGCACTGATCACGTGGCTATCATGCTCTGCTCACGTGGCTGATCATGCAACGATCGCGTAGCAACCATGTACTGGTCACGTGACTGATCATGCACTGATCACGTAATTGATCCTGCACTGATCACGTGGCTCATCATGCACTGATCACGTGGCTGATCACGCATGTATCACGTGACTGATCATGCACTGATCCGTGGCTCTCATGCACTGATCACGTGGCTGTCATGCACTGATCACGTGGATATCATGCACTGATCATGGCTGATCACACGTATCACATGACTGATCATGCACTGATCGCGTGGCTATCATGCACTGATCGTGGCTATCATGCACTGATCACGTGGCTATCATGCACTGATCACGTGATCATGCACTGATCACGTGGCTATCATGCACTGATCACGTGGCTGATCATGCACTGATCACGTATTGATCATGCACTGATCACGTGGCTGATCATGCACTGATCACGTGGCTGATCATGCACTGATCACGTGACTGATCATGCACTGATCACGTGACTGATCATGCACTGATCACGTGGCTGATCATGCACTGATCACGTGACTGATCATGCACTGATCACGTGACTGATCATGCACTGATCACGTGGCTATCATGCACTGATCACGTGGCTGATCATGCCATGATCACGCAGCTACCATGTACTGGTCACATGACTGATCATGCACTGATCACGTGACTGATCATGCAGTGATCACGTGGCTATCATGCACTACTCACGTGGCTGATCATGCAATGATCATGTAGCTACCATGTACAGGTCACGTGAATGATCATGCACCCATCAGGTGACTGATCATGCACTGATCACGTGGCTATCATGCACTGATCACGAGACTGATCATGCACTGATCACGTCTATATGCACTGATCACATGACTGCCCATGCACTGATCACGTGGATGATCATACACTAATCTTGTGACAGATCATGCACTGATCACGTGGCTGATCATGCACTGATACCGTGACTGAGCATGGACTGATCACATGACTATCATGTAGTGATCACGTGACTTAATGGCGCTGATCATGTGACTGATCATGCGCTGATCATGTTTGCTATCATACACTGATCATGTGCCTCTGGAGGCAATAAACAAAGCTGAGTAGGCACGAATCAAACAGTCAGCAGGCAATAATCATGGAACTCAGGTGTGAGGAATCATGCTGCTCAGCTGGCAATAATCAAGCAGCTGAGCAGGCAGGATTCACGCACAGCTGGCAATTGTCAAGCAGATGACGGGCAGGAATCGTGCAGCTCAGCTGGCAATGTCAAGCAGATGAGAGACAGTAATCACGCAGCTCAGCAGGCCCAGATCACGTGACTGAGCATGCACTGTTCACGTGGCTGATCATACACTGATCGCGTGATGATCATGCACTGATCACGTGGATATCATGCACTGATCACGTGGCTGATCATACACTGTTCGCGTGTCTGACCATGCACTGATCACGTGGCTGATCATACACTCACGTAACTGATCATGCACTGATCACGTGGCTATCATGCACTGATCGCGTGGCTGATCATGCACTGTTCACGTGGCTGATCACACACTGTCACGTGACTATCATGCACTGATCACGTGGCACTCATGCACTGATCACGTGGCTGATCATACTCTCTCACGTAACTCATGCACACATCGCGTGGCTATCATGCACTGCTCACGTGGCTGATCATGGATGCAGTAGCAACCATATACTGTAACGTGACTGATCATGCAAAGATCACGTAAATGATCATGCACTGTTCACGTGACTGATCATGTACTGATCACGTGACTGATCATGCACTGATCACGTGGCTATCATGCACTGCTCACGTGGCTGATCATGCAACGATCACGCAACCATGTACTGGTCACGTGACTGATCATGCACTGATCACGTAATTGATCCTGCACTGATCACGTGGCTCATCATGCACTGATCACGTGGCTGATCACACATGTATCACGTGACTGATCATGCACTGATCACGTGGCTCTCATGCACTGATCACGTGGCTGTCATGCACTGATCACGTGGATATCATGCACTGATCACGTGGCTGATCACACACGTATCACATGACTGATCATGCACTGATCACGTGGCTATCATGCACTGATCGCGTGGCTATCATGCACTGATCACGTGGCTATCATGCACTGATCACGTGGCTGATCATGCACTGATCACGTGGCTACCATGTACTGGTCACGTGACTGATCATGCACTGATCACGTAATTGATCATGCACTGATCACGTGGCTGATCATGCACTGATCGCGTGGCTGATCATACACTGATCACATAACTGATCATGCACTGATCACGTGACTGATCATGCACTGATCGCGTGGCTATCATGCACTGATCACGTGGCTGACATACACTGATCACGTGCCTGGTCATGCACTGATCACGTGGCTGATCATGCACTGATCACGTGACTGATCATGCACTGATCACGTGTCTGATCATGCACTGATCACGTGGCTATCATGCACTGCTCACGTGGCTGATCATGCCATGATCACGCAGCTACCATGTACTGGTCACATGACTGATCATGCACTGATCACGTGACTGATCATGCACTGATCACGTGGCTATCATGCACTACTCACGTGGCTGATCATGCAATGATCATGTAGCTACCATGCAGGTCACGTGAATGATCATACACCCATCAGGTGACTGATCATGCACTGATCACGTGGCTATCATGCACTGATCACGAGACTGATCATGCACTGTTCACGTCTATATCATGCACTGATCACATGACTGCCCATGCACTGATCACGTGGATGATCATACACTAATCTTGTGACAGATCATGCACTGATCACGTGGCTGATCATGCACTGATACCGTGACTGAGCATGGACTGATCACATGACTATCATGTAGTGATCACGTGACTTAATGGCGCTGATCATGTGACTGATCATGCGCTGATCATGTTTGCTATCATACACTGATCATGTGCCTCTGGAGGCAATAAACAAAGAGCTGAGTAGGCACGAATCAAACAGTCAGCAGGCAATAATCATGGAACTCAGGTGTGAGGAATCATGCTGCTCAGCTGGCAATAATCAAGCAGCTGAGCAGGCAGGAATTACGCAGCACAGCTGGCAATTGTCAAGCAGATGACAGGCAGGAATCGTGCAGCTCAGCTGGCAATTGTCAAGCAGATGAGCAGACAGTAATCACGCAGCTCAGCAGGCCCAGATCACGTGACATGCACTGTTCACGTGGCTGATCATACACTGATCACGTGATGATCATGCACTGATCACTTGGATATCATGCACTGATCGCGTGGCTGATCATACACTGTTCACGTGTCTGACCATGCACTGATCACGTGGCTGATCATACTGCTCACGTAACTGATCATGCACTGATCACGTGGCTATCATGCACTGATCACGTGGCTGAACATGCACTGTTCACGTGGCTGATCACACTGGCATATCATGCACTGATCACGTGGCACTCATGCACTGATCGCGTGGCTGATCATGCACTGATCCATGGCTATCATGCACTGATCACGTGGCTGATCATGCACTATCACGTGGCTGATCATGCACTGATCACGTGGCTGATCATGCACTGATCACGTGGCTGATCATGCACTGATCACGTGGCTATCATGCACTGATCACGTGGCTGATCATGCACTGATCACGTAGCTACCATGTACTGTCACGTGACTGATCATGCACTGATCACGTAATTGATCATGCACTGATCACGTGGCTGATCATGCACTCACGTGGCTGATCATGCACTGATCACGTGACTGATCATGCACTGATCACGTGTGATCATGCACTGATCACGTGGCTATCATGCACTGATCACGTGGCTGGTCATACTGATCACGTGCCTGATCATGCACTGATCACGTGGCTGATCATGCACTGATCACGTGACTGATCATGCACTGATCACGTGACTGATCATGCACTGATCACGTGGCTATCATGCACGTGGCTGATCATGCCATGATCGCAGCTACCATGTACTGGTCACATGACTGATCATGCACTGATCACGTGACTGATCATGCACTGATCACGTGGCTATCATGCACTACTCACGTGGCTGATCATGCAATGATCATGTAGCTACCATGTACAGGTCACGTGAATGATCATACATCAGGTGACTGATCATGCACTGATCGCGTGGCTATCATGCACTGATCACGAGACTGATCATGCACTGTTCGTCTATATCATGCACTGATCACATGACTGCCATGCACTGATCACGTGGATGATCATACACTAATCTTGTGACAGATCATGCACTGATCACGTGGCTGATCATGCACTGATACCGTGACTGAGCATGGACTGATCACATGACTATCATGTAGTGATCACGTGACTTAATGGCACTGATCATGTGACTGATCATGCGCTGATCATGTTTGCTATCATACACTGATCATGTGCCTCTGGAGGCAATAAACAAAGAGCTGAGTAGGCACGAATCAAACAGTCAGCAGGCAATAATCATGGAACTCAGGTGTGAGGAATCATGCTGCTCAGCTGGCAATAATCAAGCAGCTGAGCAGGCAGTGCAGCACAGCTGGCAATTGTCAAGCAGATGACAGGCAGGAATCGTGCAGCTCAGCTGGCAATTGTCAAGCAGATGAGCAGACAGTAATCACGCAGCTCAGCAGGCCCAGATCACGTGACTGAGCATGCACTGTTCGCGTGGCTGATCATACACTGATCACGTGATGATCATGCACTGATCACTTGGATATCATGCACTGATCACGTGGCTGATCATACACTGTTCACGTGTCTGACCATGCACTGATCACGTGGCTGATCATACACTGCTCACGTAACTGATCATGCACTGATCACGTGGCTATCATGCACTGATCACGTGGCTGAACATGCACTGTTCACGTGGCTGATCACACACCTGTCACGTGACATATCATGCACTGATCACGTGGCACTCATGCACTGATCACGTGGCTGATCATACTCTGCTCACGTAACTCATGCACACATCACGTGGCTATCATGCACTGCTCACGTGCTCGTCATGGAATGATCACGCATGCATACCATATACTGGTCACGTGACTGATCATGCAAAGATCACGTAAATGATCATGCACTGTTCACGTGACTGATCATGTACTGATCACGTGACTGATCATGCACTGATCACGTGGCTATCATGCTCTGCTCACGTGGCTGATCATGCAACGATCCGTAGCAACCATGTACTGGTCACGTGACTGATCATGCACTGATCACGTTGATCCTGCACTGATCACGTGGCTCATCATGCACTGATCACGTGGCTGATCACACATGTATCACGTGACTGATCATGCACTGATCACGTGGCTCTCATGCACTGATCACGTGGCTGTCATGCACTGATCACGTGGATATCATGCACTGATCACGTGGCTGATCACACACTGATCACATGACTGATCATGCACTGATCACGTGGCTATCATGCACTGATCACGTGGCTGATCATGCACTGATCACGTGGCTATCATGCACTGATCGCGTGGCTGATCATGCACTGATCACGTAACTGATCATGCACTGATCACGTGGCTCATGCACTGATCACGTGGCTGATCATGCACTGATCACGTGGCTGATCATGCACTGTCACGTGACTGATCATGCACTGATCACGTGGCACTCATGCACTGATCACGTGGCTGATCATACACTGCTCACGTAACTCATGCACTGATCACGTGGCTATCATGCACTGCTCACGTGGCTGTCATGCAATGATCATGGCAACATGTACTGGTCACGTGACTGATCATGCACTGATCACGTAAATGATCATGCACTGATCACGTGACTGATCATGCTGATCACGTGACTGATCATGCACTGATCACGTGGCTATCATGCACTGCTCACGTGGCTGATCACAGCGATCACGTAGCAACCATGTACTGATCACGTGACTGATCATGCACTGATCACGTAATTGATCATGCACTGATCACGTGGCTCATCATGCACTGATCACGTGGCTGATCACACATGATCGTGACTGATCATGCACTGATCCCGTGGCTCTAATGCACTGATCACGTGGCTGATCATGCACTGATCACGTGGATATCATGCACTGATCACGTGGCTGATCACACACGTCTCTGCAGCTGATCATGCACTGATCACGTGGCTGATCATGCACTGATCGCGTGGCTGTCATGCACTGATCACGTGGCTATCATGCACTGATCACGTGGCTGATCATGCACTGATCACGTGTGCTCATGCACTGATCACGTGACTGATCATGCACTGATCACGTAACTGATCATGCACTGATCACGTGGCTGATCATGCACTGATCACGTGGCTGATCATGCACTGATCACGTGACTGATCATGCACTGATCACGTGGCTGATCATGCACTGATCACGTGGCTATCATGCACTGATCACGTGGCTGACATACACTGATCACGTGCCTGATCATGCACTGATCACGTGGCTGATCATGCACTGATCACGTGACTGATCATGCACTGATCTCGTGTCGATCATGCACTGATCGTGGCTATCATGCACTGCTCACGTGGCTGATCATGCCATGATCAACTACCATGTACTGGTCACGTGACTGATCATGCACTGATCACGTGACTGATCATGCACTGATCACGTGGCTATCATGCACTACTCACGTGGCTGATCATGCAATGATCATGTAGCTACCATGTAGGTCACGTGAATGATCATCGGTGACTGATCATGCACTGATCACGTGGCTATCATGCACTGATCACGAGACTGATCATGCACTGTTCACGTCATATCATGCACTGATCACATGACTGCCATGCACTGATCACGTGGATGATCATACACTAATCTTGTGACAGATCATGCACTGATCACGTGGCTGATCATGCACTGATACCGTGACTGAGCATGGACTGATCACATGACTATCATGTAGTGATCACGTGACTTAATGGCGCTGATCATGTGACTGATCATGCGCTGATCATGTTTGCTATCATACACTGATCATGTGCCTCTGGAGGCAATAAACAAAGAGCTGAGTAGGCACGAATCAAACAGTCAGCAGGCAATAATCATGGAACTCAGGTGTGAGGAATCATGCTGCTCAGCTGGCAATAATCAAGCAGCTGAGCAGGCAGGAATTACGCAGCACAGCTGGCAATTGTCAAGCAGATGACAGGCAGGAATCGCTCAGCTGGCAATTGTCAAGCAGATGAGCAGACAGTAATCACGCAGCTCAGCAGGCCCTGATCACGTGACTGAGCATGCACTGTTCGCGTGGCTGATCATACACTGATCACGTGATGATCATGCACTGATCACTGGATATCATGCACTGATCACGTGGCTGATCATACACTGTTCGTGTCTGACCATGCACTGATCACGTGGCTGATCATACACTGCTCACGTAACTGATCATGCACTGATCACGTGGCTATCATGCACTGATCACGTGGCTGAACATGCACTGTTCACGTGGCTGATCACACACCTGTCACGTGACATATCATGCACTGATCACGTGGCACATGTCACGTGGCTGATCATACTCTGCTCACGTAACTCATGCACACATCACGTGGCTATCATGCACTGCTCACGTGGCTCGTCATGGAATGATCACGTAGCTAACCATATACTGGTAACGTGACTGATCATGCAAGATCACGTAAATGATCATGCACTGTTCACGTGACTGATCATGTACTGATCACGTGACTGATCATGCACTGACCACGTGGCTATCATGCTCTGCTCACGTGGCTGATCATGCAATGATCACGTAGCAACCATGTACTGGTCACGTGACTGATCATGCACTGATCACGTAATTGATCCTGCACTGATCACGTGGCTCATCATGCACTGATCACGTGGCTGATCACACATGTATCGCGTGACTGATCATGCACTGATCCCGTGGCTCTCATGCACTGATCACGTGGCTGTCATGCACTGATCACGTGGATATCATGCACTGATCACGTGGCTGATCACTGCGTATCACATGACTGATCATGCACTGATCACGTGGCTATCATGCACTGATCGTGGCTATCATGCACTGATCACGTGGCTATCATCATGCACTGATCACGTGGCTGATCAGGCAATGATCACGTAGCTACCATGTACTGGTCGTGACTGATCATGCACTGAGCATAATTGATCATGCACTGATCATGTGGCTGATCATGCACTGATCACGTGGCTGATCATGCACTGATCACGTAACTGATCCTGCACTGATCACGTGACTGATCATGCACTGATCACGTGGCTATCATGCACTGATCACTTGGCTGAACATACACTGATCACGTGCCTGGTCATGCACTGATCGCGTGGCTGATCATGCACTGATCACGTGACTGATCATGCACTGATCTCGTGTCTGATCATGCACTGATCACGTGGCTATCATGCACTGCTCACGTGGCTGATCATGCCATGATCACGCGGCTACCATGTACTGGTCACATGACTGATCATGCACTGATCACGTGACTGATCATGCAGTGATCACGTGGCTATCATGAACTACTCACGTGGCTGATCATGCAATGATCATGTAGCTACCATGTACAGGTCACGTGAATGATCACACCCATCAGGTGACTGATCATGCACTGATCACGTGGCTACTCATGCCACGGACTGATCTATGCACTGTTCACGTCTATATCATGCACTGATCACATGACTGCCCGTGCACTGATCACGTGGATGATCATACACTAATCTTGTGACAGATCATGCACTGATCACGTGGCTGATCATGCACTGATACCGTGACTGAGCATGGACTGATCACATGACTATCATGTAGTGATCACGTGACTTAATGGCGCTGATCATGTGACTGATCATGCGCTGATCATGTTTGCTATCATACACTGATCATGTGCCTCTGGAGGCAATAAACAAGAGCTGAGTAGGCACGAATCAAACAGTCAGCAGGCAATAATCATGGAACTCAGGTGTGAGGAATCATGCTGCTCAGCTGGCAATAATCAAGCAGCTGAGCAGGCAGGAATTACGCAGCACAGCTGGCAATTGTCAAGCAGATGACAGGCAGGAATCGTGCAGCTCAGCTGGCAATTGTCAAGCAGATGAGCAGACAGTAATCACGCAGCTCAGCAGGCCCAGATCACGTGACTGAGCATGCACTGTTCACGTGGCTGATCATGCACTGATCACGTGATGATCATGCAGATCACTTGGATATCATGCACTGATCACATGGCTGATCATACACTGTTCACGTGACTGATCATGCACTGATCACGTGGCTGATCATACACTGCTCACGTATCTGATCATGCACTGATCACGTGGCTATCATGCACTGATCACGTGGCTGAACATGCACTGTTCACGTGGCTGATCATACACCTGTCACGTGACATATCATGCACTGATCACGTGGCACTCATGCACTGATCACGTGGCTGATCATACTCTGCTCACGTAACTCATGCACACATCACGTGGCTATCATGCACTGCTCACGTGGCTCGTCATGGAATGATCACGTAGCAACCATATACTGGTAACGTGACTGATCATGCAAAGATCACGTAAATGATCATGCACTGTTCACGTGACTGATCATGTACTGATCACGTGACTGATCATGCACTGACCACGTGGCTATCATGCTCTGCTCACGTGGCTGATCATGCAACGATCACGTGGCAACCATGTACTGGTCACGTGACTGATCATGCACTGATCACGTAATTGATGCACTGATCACGTGGCTCATCATGCACTGATCACGTGATCACACATGTATCACGTGACTGATCATGCACTGATCCGTGGCTCTCATGCACTGATCACGTGGCTGTCATGCACTGATCACGTGGATATCATGCACTGATCACGTGGCTGATCACACACGTATCACATGACTGATCATGCACTGATCACGTGGCTCATCACTGATCGTGGCTATCATGCACTGATCACGTAGCTATCATGCACTGATCACGTGGCTGATCATGCACTGATCACGTACTGTCACGTACTTGATCATGCACTGATCACGTGGCTGATCATGCACTGATCACGTGGCTGATCATGCACTGATCACGTGGCTGATCATGCACTGATCACGTGGCTGATCATGCACTGATCACGTGCCTGATCATGCACTGATCACGTGGCTGATCATGCACTGATCACGTGACTGATCATGCACTGATCACGTGTCTGATCATGCACTGATCACGTGGCTATCATGCACTGCTCACGTGGCTGATCATGCCATGATCACGCAGCTACCATGTACTGGTCACATGACTGATCATGCACTGATCACGTGACTGATCATGCAGTGATCACGTGGCTATCATGAACTACTCACGTGGCTGATCATGCAATGATCATGTAGCTACCATGTACAGGTCACGTGAATGATCATACACCCATCAGGTGACTGATCATGCACTGATCACGTGGCTATCATGCACTGATCACGAGACTGATGCACTGTTCACGTCTATCATGCACTGATCACATGACTGCCCGTGCACTGATCACGTGGATGATCATACACTAATCTTGTGACAGATCATGCACTGATCACGTGGCTGATCATGCACTGATACCGTGACTGAGCATGGACTGATCACATGACTATCATGTAGTGATCACGTGACTTAATGGCGCTGATCATGTGACTGATCATGCGCTGATCATGTTTGCTATCATACACTGATCATGTGCCTCTGGAGGCAATAAACAAAGAGCTGAGTAGGCACGAATCAAACAGTCAGCAGGCAATAATCATGGAACTCAGGTGTGAGGAATCATGCTGCTCAGCTGGCAATAATCAAGCAGCTGAGCAGGCAGGAATTACGCAGCACAGCTGGCAATTGTCAAGCAGATGACAGGCAGGAATCGTGCAGCTCAGCTGGCAATTGTCAAGCAGATGAGCAGACAGTAATCACGCAGCTCAGCAGGCCCAGATCACGTGACTGAGCATGCACTGTTCACGTGGCTGATCATACACTGATCACGTGTTGATCATGCACTGATCACTTGGATATCATGCACTGATCACGTGGCTGATCATACACTGTTCACGTGTCTGACCATGCACTGATCACGTGGCTGATCATACACTGCTCACGTAACTGATCATGCACTGATCACGTGGCTATCATGCACTGATCACGTGGCTGAACATGCACTGTTCACGTGGCTGATCACACACCTGTCACGTGACATATCATGCACTGATCACGTGGCACTCATGCACTGATCACGTGGCTGATCATACTCTGCTCACGTAACTCATGCACACATCACGTGGCTATCATGCACTGCACGTGGCTCGTCATGGAATGATCACGTAGCAACCATATACTGGTAACGTGACTGATCATGCAAAGATCACGTAAATGATCATGCACTGTTCACGTGACTGATCATGTACTGATCACGTGACTGATCATGCACTGACCACGTGGCTATCATGCTCTGCTCACGTGGCTGATCATGCAACGATCACGTGCAACCATGCTGGTCACGTGACTGATCATGCACTGATCACGTGATTGATCCTGCACTGATCACGTGGCTCATCATGCACTGATCACGTGGCTGATCACACATGTATCACGTGACTGATCATGCACTGATCGTGGCTCTCATGCACTGATCACGTGGCTGTCATGCACTGATCACGTGGATATCATGCACTGATCACGTGGCTGATCACACACGTATCACATGACTGATCATGCACTGATCACGTGGCTATCATGCACTGATCGTGGCTATCATGCACTGATCACGTGGCTATCATGCACTGATCACGTGGCTGATCAGGCAATGATCACGTAGCTACCATGTACTGGTCACGTGACTGATCATGCACTGATCACGTAATTGATCATGCACTGATCATGTGGCTGATCATGCACTGATCACGTGGCTGATCCACTGATCACATAACTGATCATGCACTGATCACGTGACTGATCATGCACTGATCACGTGGCTATCATGCACTGATCATGGCTGGACATACACTGATCACGTGCCTGGTCATGCACTGATCGCGTGGCTGATCATGCACTGATCACGTGACTGATCATGCACTGATCGTGTCTGATCATGCACTGATCACGTGGCTATCATGCACTGCTCACGTGGCTGATCATGCCATGATCACGCAGCTACCATGTACTGGTCACATGACTGATCATGCACTGATCGCGTGACTGATCATGCAGTGATCACGTGGCTATCATGAACTACTCACGTGGCTGATCATGCAATGATCATGTAGCTACCATGTACAGGTCACGTGAATGATCATACACCCATCAGGTGACTGATCATGCACTGATCACGTGGCTATCATGCACTGATCACGAGACTGATCATGCACTGTTCACGTCTATATCATGCACTGATCACATGACTGCCCGTGCACTGATCACGTGGATGATCATACACTATCTTGTGACAGATCATGCACTGATCACGTGGCTGATCATGCACTGATACCGTGACTGAGCATGGACTGATCACATGACTATCATGTAGTGATCACGTGACTTAATGGCGCTGATCATGTGACTGATCATGCGCTGATCATGTTTGCTATCATACACTGATCATGTGCCTCTGGAGGCAATAAACAAAGAGCTGAGTAGGCACAATCAAACAGTCAGCAGGCAATAATCATGGAACTCAGGTGTGAGGAATCATGCTGCTCAGCTGGCAATAATCAAGCAGCTGAGCAGGCAGGATTACGCAGCACAGCTGGCAATTGTCAAGCAGATGACAGGCAGGAATCGTGCAGCTCAGCTGGCAATTGTCAAGCAGATGAGCAGACAGTAATCACGCAGCTCAGCAGGCCCAGATCACGTGACTGAGCATGCACTGTTCACGTGGCTGATCATACACTGATCACGTGATGATCATGCACTGATCACTTGGATATCATGCACTGATCACGTGGCTGATCATACACTGTTCACGTGTCTGACCATGCACTGATCACGTGGCTGATCATACACTGCTCACGTAACTGATCATGCACTGATCACGTGGCTATCATGCACTGATCACGTGGCTGAACATGCACTGTTCACGTGGCTGATCACACACCTGTCACGTGACATATCATGCACTGATCGTGGCACTCATGCACTGATCACGTGGCTGATCATACTCTGCTCACGTAACTCATGCACACATCACGTGGCTATCATGCACTGCTCACGTGGCTCGTCATGGAATGATCACGTGCAACCATATACTGGTAACGTGACTGATCATGCAAAGATCACGTAAATGATCATGCACTGTTCACGTGACTGATCATGTACTGATCACGTGACTGATCATGCACTGACCGTGGCTATCATGCTCTGCTCACGTGGCTGATCATGCACGATCACGTAGCAACCATGTACTGGTCACGTGACTGATCATGCACTGATCACGTAATTGATCCTGCACTGATCACGTGGCTCATCATGCACTGATCACGTGGCTGATCACATGTATCACGTGACTGATCATGCACTGATCGTGGCTCTCATGCACTGATCACGTGGCTGTCATGCACTGATCACGTGGATATCATGCACTGATCACGTGGCTGATCACACACGTATCACATGACTGATCATGCACTGATCACGTGGCTATCATGCACTGATCACGTGGCTATCATGCACTGATCACGTGGCTATCATGCACTGATCACGTGGCTGATCAGGCAATGATCACGTGCTACCATGTACTGGTCACGTGACTGATCATGCACTGATCACGTAATTGATCATGCACTGATCATGTGGCTGATCATGCACTGATCACGTGGCTGATCATACACTGATCACATAACTGATCATGCTGATCACGTGACTGATCATGCACTGATCACGTGGCTATCATGCACTGATCACTTGGCTGGACATACACTGATCACGTGCCTGGTCATGCACTGATCACGTGGCTGATCATGCACTGATCACGTGACTGATCATGCACTGATCTCGTGTCTGATCATGCACTGATCACGTGGCTATCATGCACTCTCGTGGCTGATCATGCCATGATCACGCAGCTACCATGTACTGGTCACATGACTGATCATGCACTGATCACGTGACTGATCATGCAGTGATCGCGTGGCTATCATGAACTACTCACGTGGCTGATCATGCAATGATCATGCTACCATGTACAGGTCACGTGAATGATCATACACCCATCAGGTGACTGATCATGCACTGATCACGTGGCTATCATGCACTGATCACGAGACTGATCATGCACTGTTCACGTCTATATCATGCACTGATCACATGACTGCCCGTGCACTGATCACGTGGATGATCATACACTAATCTTGTGACAGATCATGCACTGATCACGTGGCTGATCATGCACTGATACCGTGACTGAGCATGGACTGATCACATGACTATCATGTAGTGATCACGTGACTTAATGGCGCTGATCATGTGACTGATCATGCGCTGATCATGTTTGCTATCATACACTGATCATGTGCCTCTGGAGGCAATAAACAAAGAGCTGAGTAGGCACGATCAAACAGTCAGCAGGCAATAATCATGGAACACAGGTGTGAGGAATCATGCTGCTCAGCTGGCAATAATCAAGCAGCTGAGCAGGCAGGAATTACGCAGCACAGCTGGCAATTGTCAAGCAGATGACAGGCAGGAATCGTGCAGCTCAGCTGGCAATTGTCAAGCAGATGAGCAGACAGTAATCACGCAGCTCAGCAGGCCCAGATCACGTGACTGAGCATGCACTGTTCACGTGGCTGATCATACACTGATCACGTGATGATCATGTACTGATCACTTGGATATCATGCACTGATCACGTGGCTGATCATACACTGTTCACGTGTCTGACCATGCACTGATCACGTGGCTGATCATACACTGCTCACGTAACTGATCATGCACTGATCGCGTGGCTATCATGCACTGATCACGTGGCTGAACATGCACTGTTCACGTGGCTGATCACACACCTGTCACGTGACATATCATGCACTGATCACGTGGCACTCATGCACTGATCACGTGGCTGATCATACTCTGCTCACGTAACTCATGCACACATCACGTGGCTATCATGCACTGCTCACGTGGCTGTCATGGAATGATCACGTAGCAACCATATACTGGTAACGTGACTGATCATGCAAAGATCACGTAAATGATCATGCACTGTTCACGTGACTGATCATGTACTGATCACGTGACTGATCATGCACTGACCACGTGGCTATCATGCTCTGCTCACGTGGCTGATCATGCAACGATCACGTAGCAACCATGTACTGGTCACGTGACTGATCATGCACTGATCACGTAATTGATCCTGCACTGATCACGTGGCTCATCATGCACTGATCACGTGGCTGATCACACATGTATCACGTGACTGATCATGCACTGATCCGTGGCTCTCATGCACTGATCACGTGGCTGTCATGCACTGATCACGTGGATATCATGCACTGATCATGTGGCTGATCACGTACATGACTGATGATCTGCACTGATCACGTGGCTATCATGCACTGATCACGTGGCTATCATGCACTGGCTATCATGCACTGATCACGTGGCTGATCAGGCAATGATCGCGTAGCTACCATGTACTGGTCACGTGACTGATCATGCACTGAGCGCGTAATTGATCATGCACTGATCACGTGGCTGATCATGCACTGATCACGTGGCTGATCATACACTGATCACATAACTGATCATGCACTGATCACGTGACTGATCATGCACTGATCACGTGGCTATCATGCACTGATCACTTGGCTGGACATACACTGATCACGTGCCTGGTCATGCACTGATCACGTGGCTGATCATGCACTGATCACGTGACTGATCATGCACTGATCTCGTGTCTGATCATGCACTGATCACGTGGCTATCATGCACTGCTCACGTGGCTGATCATGCCATGATCACGCAGCTACCATGTACTGGTCACGTGACTGATCATGCACTGATCACGTGACTGATCATGCAGTGATCACGTGGCTATCATGAACTACTCACGTGGCTGATCATGCAATGATCATGGCTACATGTACAGGTCACGTGAATGATCATACACCCATCAGGTGACTGATCATGCACTGATCACGTGGCTATCATGCACTGATCACGAGACTGATCATGCACTGTTCACGTCTATATCATGCACTGATCACATGACTGCCACGTGCACTGATCACGTGGATGATCATACACTAATCTTGTGACAGATCATGCACTGATCACGTGGCTGATCATGCACTGATACCGTGACTGAGCATGGACTGATCACATGACTATCATGTAGTGATCACGTGACTTAATGGCGCTGATCATGTGACTGATCATGCGCTGATCATGTTTGCTATCATACACTGATCATGTGCCTCTGGAGGCAATAAACAAAGAGCTGAGTAGGCACGAATCAAACAGTCAGCAGGCAATAATCATGGAACTCAGGTGTGAGGAATCATGCTGCTCAGCTGGCAATAATCAAGCAGCTGAGCAGGCAGGAATTCGCAGCACAGCTGGCAATTGTCAAGCAGATGACAGGCAGGAATCGTGCAGCTCAGCTGGCAATGTCAAGCAGATGAGCAGACAGTAATCACGCAGCTCAGCAGGCCCAGATCACGTGACTGAGCATGCACTGTTCACGTGGCTGATCATACACTGATCACGTGATGATCATGCACTGATCACTTGGATATCATGCACTGATCACGTGGCTGATCATACACTGTTCACGTGTCTGACCATGCACTGATCACGTGGCTGATCATCTGCTCACGTAACTGATCATGCACTGATCACGTGGCTATCATGCACTGATCACGTGGCTGAACATGCACTGTTCACGTGGCTGATCACACACCTGTCACGTGACATATCATGCACTGATCACGTGGCACTCATGCACTGATCACGTGGCTGATCATACTCTGCTCACGTAACTCATGCACACATCACGTGGCTATCATGCACTGCTCACGTGGCTCGTCATGGAATGATCACGTAGCAACCATATACTGTAACGTGACTGATCATGCAAAGATCACGTAAATGATCATGCACTGTTCACGTGACTGATCATGTACTGATCACGTGACTGATCATGCACTGACCACGTGGCTATCATGCTCTGCTCACGTGGCTGATCATGCAGCGATCACGTAGCAACCATGTACTGGTCACGTGACTGATCATGCAGATCACGTAATTGATCCTGCACTGATCACGTGGCTCATCATGCACTGATCACGTGGCTGATCACACTGTATCACGTGACTGATCATGCACTGATCCGTGGCTCTCATGCACTGATCACGTGGCTGTCATGCACTGATCACGTGGATATCATGCACTGATCACGTGGCTGATCACACACGTATCACATGACTGATCATGCACTGATCACGTGGCTATCATGCACTGATCATGGCTGATCATGCACTGATCACGTGGCTATCATGCACTGATCACGTGGCTGATCAGGCAATGATCACGTGCTACTACACTGCTGGTCACGTGACTGATCATGCACTGATCACGTAATTGATCATGCACTGATCATGTGGCTGATCATGCACTGATCACGTGGCTGATCATACACTGATCACATAACTGATCATGCACTGATCACGTGACTGATCATGCACTGATCACGTGGCTATCATGCACTGATCACTTGGCTGACACACTGATCACGTGCCTGGTCATGCACTGTCACGTGGCTGATCATGCACTGATCACGTGACTGATCATGCACTGATCTGGTGTCTGATCATGCACTGATCACGTGGCTATCATGCACTGCTCACGTGGCTGATCATGCCATGATCACGCAGCTACCATGTACTGGTCTGACTGATCATGCACTGATCACGTGACTGATCATGCAGTGATCACGTGGCTATCATGAACTACTCACGTGGCTGATCATGCAATGATCATGTAACCATGTACAGGTCACGTGAATGATCATACACCCATCAGGTGACTGATCATGCACTGATCACGTGGCTATCATGCACTGATCACGAAACTGATCATGCACTGTTCACGTCTATCATGCACTGATCACATGACTGCCCACTGATCACGTGGATGATCATACACTAATCTTGTGACAGATCATGCACTGATCACGTGGCTGATCATGCACTGATCACGTGACTGAGCATGGACTGATCACATGACTATCATGTAGTGATCACGTGACTTAATGGCGCTGATCATGTGACTGATCATGCGCTGATCATGTTTGCTATCATACACTGATCATGTGCCTCTGGAGGCAATAAACAAAGAGCTGAGTAGGCACGAATCAAACAGTCAGCAGGCAATAATCATGGAACTCAGGTGTGAGGAATCATGCTGCTCAGCTGGCAATAATCAAGCAGCTGAGCAGGCAGGAATTACGCAGCACAGCTGGCAATTGTCAAGCAGATGACAGGCAGGAATCGTGCAGCTCAGCTGGCAATTGTCAAGCAGATGAGCAGACAGTAATCACGGCTCAGCAGGCCCAGATCACGTGACTGAGCATGCACTGTTCACGTGGCTGATCATACACTGATCACGTGATGATCATGCACTGATCACGGATATCATGCACTGATCACGTGGCTGATCATACACTGTTCACGTGTCTGACCATGCACTGATCACGTGGCTGATCACACTGCTCACGTAACTGATCATGCACTGATCACGTGGCTATCATGCACTGATCACGTGGCTGAACATGCACTGTTCACGTGGCTGATCACACACCGTGGCATATCATGCACTGATCGTGGCACTCATGCACTGATCACGTGGCTGATCATACTCTGCTCACGTAACTCATGCACACATCACGTGGCTATCATGCACTGCTCACGTGGCTCGTCATGGAATGATCACGTAGCAACCATATACTGGTAACGTGACTGATCATGCAAAGATCACGTAAATGATCATGCACTGTTCACGTGACTGATCATGTACTGATCACGTGACTGATCATGCACTGACCACGTGGCTATCATGCTCTGCTCACGTGGCTGATCATGCAACGATCACGTAGCAACCATGTACTGGTCACGTGACTGATCATGCACTGATCACGTAATTGATCCTGCACTGATCACGTGGCTCATCATGCACTGATCACGTGGCTGATCACACTGTATCACGTGACTGATCATGCACTGATCCGTGGCTCTCATGCACTGATCACGTGGCTGTCATGCACTGATCACGTGGATATCATGCACTGATCACGTGGCTGATCACACACGTATCACATGACTGATCATGCACTGATCACGTGGCTATCATGCACTGATCACGTGGCTATCATGCACTGATCACGTGGCTATCATGCACTGATCACGTGGCTGATCATGCACTGATCACGTAGCTATCATGCACTGATCACGTGCTGATCATGCACTGATCACGTAACTGATCATGCACTGATCGCGTGGCTGATCATGCACTGATCACGTGGCTGATCGCACTGATCACGTGGCTGATCATGCACTGATCGCGTGCCTGATCATGCACTGATCACGTGGCTGATCATGCACTGATCACGTGACTGATCATGCACTGATCACGTGTCTGATCATGCACTGATCACGTGGCTATCATGCACTGCTCACGTGGCTGATCATGCCATGATCACGCAGCTACCATGTACTGGTCACATGACTGATCATGCACTGATCACGTGACTGATCATGCAGTGATCGCGTGGCTATCATGAACTACTCACGTGGCTGATCATGCAATGATCATGTAGCTACCATGTACAGGTCACGTGAATGATCATACACCCATCAGGTGACTGATCATGCACTGATCACGTGGCTATCATGCACTGATCACGAGACTGATCATGCACTGTTCACGTCTATATCATGCACTGATCACATGACTGCCCGTGCACTGATCACGTGGATGATCATACACTAATCTTGTGACAGATCATGCACTGATCACGTGGCTGATCATGCACTGATACCGTGACTGAGCATGGACTGATCACATGACTATCATGTAGTGATCACGTGACTTAATGGCGCTGATCATGTGACTGATCATGCGCTGATCATGTTTGCTATCATACACTGATCATGTGCCTCTGGAGGCAATAAACAAAGAGCTGAGTAGGCACGAATCAGTCAGCAGCAGGCAATAATCATGGAACACAGGTGTGAGGAATCATGCTGCTCAGCTGGCAATAATCAAGCAGCTGAGCAGGCAGGAATTACGCAGCACAGCTGGCAATTGTCAAGCAGATGACAGGCAGGAATCGTGCAGCTCAGCTGGCAATTGTCAAGCAGATGAGCAGACAGTAATCACGCAGCTCAGCAGGCCCAGATCACGTGACTGAGCATGCACTGTTCACGTGGCTGATCATACACTGATCACGTGATGATCATGTACTGATCACTTGGATATCATGCACTGATCACGTGGCTGATCATACACTGTTCACGTGTCTGACCATGCACTGATCACGTGGCTGATCATACACTGCTCACGTAACTGATCATGCACTGATCACGTGGCTATCATGCACTGATCACGTGGCTGAACATGCACTGTTCACGTGGCTGATCACACACCTGTCACGTGACATATCATGCACTGATCACGTGGCACTCATGCACTGATCACGTGGCTGATCATGCTCTGCTCACGTAACTCATGCACACATCACGTGGCTATCATGCACTGCTCACGTGGCTCGTCATGGAATGATCACGTAGCAACCATATACTGGTAACGTGACTGATCATGCAAAGATCACGTAGATGATCATGCACTGTTCACGTGACTGATCATGTACTGATCACGTGACTGATCATGCACTGATCACGTGGCTATCATGCTCTGCTCACGTGGCTGATCATGCACGATCACGTAGCAACCATGTACGCACAATCACGTGACTGATCATGCACTGATCACGTAATGATCCTGCACTGATCACGTGGCTCATCATGCACTGATCACGTGGCTGATCACACATGTATCACGTGACTGATCATGCACTGATCACGTGGCTATCATGCACTGATCACGTGGCTGTCATGCACTGATCACGTGGCTATCATGCACTGATCATGTGGCTGATCACACGTATCACATGACTGATCATGCACTGATCACGTGACTATCATGCACTGATCATGGCTGTCATACGTGGCTATCATGCACTGATCACGTGGCTGATCATGCAATGATCACGTAGCTATCATGTACTGGTCACGTGACTGATCATGCACTGATCACGTGTTGATCATGCACTGATGTGGCTGATCATGCACTGATCACGTGGCTGATCACACTGATCACGTGACTGATCATGCACTGATCACGTGACTGATCATGCACTGATCACGTGGCTATCATGCACTGATCACGTGGCTGACATACACTGATCACGTGACTGATCATGCACTGTCACGTGACTGATCATGCACTGATCACGTGGCTGATCATGCACTGATCACGTGTCATCATGCACTGTCGGACAGATCATGCACTGATCACGTGGCTGATCATGCACTGATCACAACTATCATGTACTGGTCACGTGACTGATCATGCACTGATCACGTGACTGATCATGCACTGATCACGTGGCTATCATGACACTCACGTGGCTGATCATGCACTGATCATGTAGCTATCATGCACTGGTCACGTGAATGATCATGCACTGATCACGTGACTGATCATGCACTGATCAGCGTGGCTATCATGCACTGATCACGAGCTGATCATGCACTGATCACGTCTATATCATGCACTGATCACATGACTGCCCGTGCACTGATCACGTGGCATGA
>NW_026894941.1:0-51406 GCF_032452875.1 Bos javanicus
AGCCACGTGATCAGTGCATGATCAGTCACGTGATCAGTGCATGATCAGTCACGTGATCAGTGCATGATCAGCCACGTGATCAGTGCATGATCAGTCACGTGATCAGTGCATGATCAGCCACAGACAGTGCATGGCAGTCACGTGATCAGTGCATGATCATAGACGTGATCAGTGCATGATCAGTCACGTGATCAGTGCATGATCAGCCACGTGATCAGTGCATGATCAGTCACGTGATGTGCATGATCAGTCACGTGACCAGTGCATGGTAGCTACGTGATCAGTGCATGATCAGCCACGTGAGCAGTGCATGATAGCCACGTGATCAGTGCATGATCAGTCACGTGATCAGTGCATCAGTCACGTGATCAGTGCATGATAGCTACGTGATCATGCATGATCAGCCACGTGATCAGTGTGATCAGCCACGTGATCAGTGCATGATCAGACACGTGATCAGTGCATGATCAGTCACGTGATCAGTGCATGATCAGCCACGTGATCAGTGCATGATCAGTCACGTGATCAGTGCATGTCCAGCCAAGTGACATGATCAGTGCATGATAGCCACGTGATCAGTGCATGATCAGTCACGTGATCAGTGCATGATCAGTCACGTGATCAGTGCATGATCAGCCACGTGATCAGTGCATGATCAGCCACGTGATCAGTGCATGATCAGTCACGTGATCAGTGCATGATCAGTCACGTGACCAGTACATGGTAGCTACGTGATCATTGCATGATCAGCCACGTGATCAGTGCATGATAGCCACGTGATCAGTGCATGATCAGTCACGTGATCAGTGCATGATCAGTCATGTGATCAGTACATGGTAGCTGATGTGATCAGTGCATGATCAGCCACGTGAGCAGTGCATGATAGCCACGTGATCAGTGCATGATCAGCCACGTGATCAGTGCATGATCAGTCACGTGATCAGTGCATGATCAGCCATGATCAGTGCATGACCAGGCACGTGATCAGTGTATGATCAGCCAAGTGATCAGTGCATGATAGCCACGTGATCAGTGCATGATCAGTCACGTGATCAGTGCATGATCAGTTATGTGATCAGTGTATGATCAGCCACGTGATCAGTGCATGATCAGCCACGTGATCAGTGCATGAATTACGTGATCAGTGCATGATCAGTCACGT
The DNA here is from genome assembly GCF_032452875.1 of Bos javanicus. NCBI lineage: Eukaryota > Metazoa > Chordata > Mammalia > Artiodactyla > Bovidae > Bos > Bos javanicus. Next base: position 1,163 of record NW_026894941.1, read on the forward strand.
GACCAGTACATGGTAGCTACGTGATCATTGCCTGATAAGCCACGTGATCAGTGCATGATAGCCACGTGATCAGTGCATGATAGCCACGTGATCAGTGCATGATCAGTCATGTGATACGTGTGTGATCAGCCACGTGATCAGTGCATGATATCCACGTGATCAGTGCATGACAGCCACGTGATCAGTGCATGATAGCCACGGATCAGTGCATGATCAGTCACGTGATACATGTGTGATCAGCCACGTGATCAGTGCATGATGAGCCACGTGATCAGTGCATGATCAATCACGTGATCAGTGCATGATCAGTCACGTGACCAGTACATGGTTGCTACGTGATCGTTGCATGATCAGCCACGTGAGCAGAGCATGATAGCCACGTGATCAGTGCATGATCAGTCACGTGATCAGTACATGATCAGTCACGTGAACAGTGCATGATCATTTACGTGATCTGTGCATGATCAGTCACGTGACCAGTATATGGTTGCTACGTGATCATTCCATGACGAGCCACGTGAGCAGTGCATGATAGCCACGTGATGTGTGCATGAGTTACGTGAGCAGAGTATGATCAGCCACGTGATCAGTGCATGAGTGCCACGTGATCAGTGCATGATATGTCACGTGACAGTGTGTGATCAGCCACGTGATCAGTGCATGTTCAGCCACGTGATCAGTGCATGATAGCCACGTGATCAGTGCATGATCAGTTACGTGAGCAGTGTATGATCAGCCACGTGATCAGTGCATGGTCAGACACGTGAACAGTGTATGATCAGCCACGTGATCAGTGCATGATCCAAGTGATCAGTGCATGATCAGCACGTGATCAGTGTATGATCAGCCACGTGAACAGTGCATGCTCAGTCACGTGATCTGGGCCTGCTGAGCTGCGTGATTACTGTCTGCTCATCTGCTTGACAATTGCCAGCTGAGCTGCACGATTCCTGCCTGTCATCTGCTTGACAATTGCCAGCTGTGCTGCGTAATTCCTGCCTGCTCAGCTGCTTGATTATTGCCAGCTGAGCAGCATGATTCCTCACACCTGAGTTCCATGATTATTGCCTGCTGACTGTTTGATTCGTGCCTACTCAGCTCTTTGTTTATTGCCTCCAGAGGCACATGATCAGTGTATGATAGCAAACATGATCAGCGCATGATCAGTCACATGATCAGCGCCATTAAGTCACGTGATCACTACATGATAGTCATGTGATCAGTCCATGCTCAGTCACGGTATCAGTGCATGATCAGCCACGTGATCAGTGCATGATCTGTCACAAGATTAGTGTATGATCATCCACGTGATCAGTGCATGGGCAGTCATGTGATCAGTGCATGATATAGACGTGAACAGTGCATGATCAGTCTCGTGATCAGTGCATGATAGCCACGTGATCAGTGCATGATCAGTCACCTGATGGGTGTATGATCATTCACGTGACCTGTACATGGTAGCTACATGATCATTGCATGATCAGCCACGTGAGTAGTGCATGATAGCCACGTGATCAGTGCATGATCAGTCACGTGATCAGTGCATGATCAGTCATGTGACCAGTACATGGTAGCTGCGTGATCATGCATGATCAGCCACGTGAGCAGTGCATGATAGCCACGTGATCAGTGCATGATCAGACACGTGATCAGTGCATGATCAGTCACGTGATCAGTGCATGATCAGCCACGTGATCAGTGCATGATCAGGCACGTGATCAGTGTATGTCAGCCACGTGATCAGTGCATGATAGCCACGTGATCAGTGCATGATCAGTCACGTGATCAGTGCATGATCAGTCACGTGATCAGTGCATGATCAGCCACGTGATCAGTGCATGATCAGCCACGTGATCAGTGCATGATCAATTACGTGATCAGTGCATGATCAGTCACGTGATCAGTACATGGTAGCTACGTGATCATTGCATGATCAGCCACGTGATCAGTGCATGATAGCCACGTGATCAGTGCATGATAGCCACGTGATCAGTGCATGATCAGTCATGTGATACGTGTGTGATCAGCCACGTGATCAGTGCATGATATCCACGTGATCAGTGCATGACAGCCACGTGATCAGTGCATGAGAGCCACGTGATCAGTGCATGATCAGTCACGTGATACATGTGTGATCAGCCACGTGATCAGTGCATGATGAGCCACGTGATCAGTGCAGGATCAATTACGTGATCAGTGCATGATCAGTCACGTGACCAGTACATGGTTGCTACGTGATCGTTGCATGATCAGCCACGTGAGCAGTGCATGATAGCCACGTGATCAGTGCATGATCAGTCACGTGATCAGTACATGATCAGTCACGTGAACAGTGCATGATCATTTACGTGATCAGTGCATGATCAGTCACGTGACCAGTATATGGTTGCTACGTGATCATTCCATGACGAGCCACGTGAGCAGTGCATGATAGCCACGTGATGTGTGCATGAGTTACGTGAGCAGAGTATGATCAGCCACGTGATCAGTGCATGAGTGCCACGTGATCAGTGCATGATATGTCACGTGACAGGTGTGTGATCAGCCACGTGAACAGTGCATGTTCAGCCACGTGATCAGTGCATGATAGCCACGTGATCAGTGCATGATCAGTTACGTGAGCAGTGTATGATCAGCCACGTGATCAGTGCATGGTCAGACACGTGAACAGTGTATGATCAGCCACGTGATCAGTGCATGATATCCAAGTGATCAGTGCATGATCATCACGTGATCAGTGTATGATCAGCCACGTGAACAGTGCATGCTCAGTCACGTGATCTGGGCCTGCTGAGCTGCGTGATTACTGTCTGCTCATCTGCTTGACAATTGCCAGCTGAGCTGCACGATTCCTGCCTGTCATCTGCTTGACAATTGCCAGCTGTGCTGCGTAATTCCTGCCTGCTCAGCTGCTTGATTATTGCCAGCTGAGCAGCATGATTCCTCACACCTGAGTTCCATGATTATTGCCTGCTGACTGTTTGATTCGTGCCTACTCAGCTCTTTGTTTATTGCCTCCAGAGGCACATGATCAGTGTATGATAGCAAACATGATCAGCGCATGATCAGTCACATGATCAGCGCCATTAAGTCACGTGATCACTACATGATAGTCATGTGATCAGTCCATGCTCAGTCACGGTATCAGTGCATGATCAGCCACGTGATCAGTGCATGATCTGTCACAAGATTAGTGTATGATCATCCACGTGATCAGTGCATGGGCAGTCATGTGATCAGTGCATGATATAGACGTGATCAGTGCATGATCAGTCTCGTGATCAGTGCATGATAGCCACGTGATCAGTGCATGATCAGTCACCTGATGGGTGTATGATCATTCACGTGACCTGTACATGGTAGCTACATGATCATTGCATGATCAGCCACGTGAGTAGTGCATGATAGCCACGTGATCACTGCATGATCAGTCACGTGATCAGTGCATGATCAGTCATGTGACCAGTACATGGTAGCTGCGTGATCATGGCATGATCAGCCACGTGAGCAGTGCATGATAGCCACGTGATCAGTGCATGATCAGACACGTGATCAGTGCATGATCAGTCACGTGATCAGTGCATGATCAGCCACGTGATCAGTGCATGATCAGGCACGTGATCAGTGTATGTCAGCCACGTGATCAGTGCATGATAGCCACGTGATCAGTGCATGATCAGTCACGTGATCAGTGCATGATCAGTTATGTGATCAGTGTATGATCAGCCACGTGATCAGTGCATGATCAGCCACATGATCAGTGCATGATCAATTACGTGATCAGTGCATGATCAGTCACGTGACCAGTACATGGTAGCTACGTGATCATTGCATGATCAGCCACGTGATCAGTGCATGATAGCCACGTGATCAGTGCATGATAGCCACGTGATCAGTGCATGATCAGTCATGTGATACGTGTGTGATCAGCCACGTGATCAGTGCATGATATCCACGTGATCAGTGCATGACAGCCACGTGATCAGTGCATGAGAGCCACGATCAGTGCATGATCAGTCACGTGATACATGTGTGATCAGCCACGTGATCAGTGCATGATGAGCCACGTGATCAGTGCAGGATCAATTACGTGATCAGTGCATGATCAGTCACGTGACCAGTACATGGTTGCTACGTGATCGTTGCATGATCAGCCACGTGAGCAGAGCATGATAGCCACGTGATCAGTGCATGATCAGTCACGTGATCAGTACATGATCAGTCACGTGAACAGTGCATGATCATTTACGTGATCTTTGCATGATCAGTCACGTGACCAGTATATGGTTGCTACGTGATCATTCCATGACGAGCCACGTGAGCAGTGCATGATAGCCACGTGATGTGCATGAGTTACGTGAGCAGAGTATGATCAGCCACGTGATCAGTGCATGAGTGCCACGTGATCAGTGCATGATATGTCACGTGACAGGTGTGTGATCAGCCACGTGAACAGTGCATGTTCAGCCACGTGATCAGTGCATGATAGCCACGTGATCAGTGCATGATCAGTTACGTGAGCAGTGTATGATCAGCCACGTGATCAGTGCATGGTCAGACACGTGAACAGTGTATGATCAGCCACGTGATCAGTGCATGATATCCAAGTGATCAGTGCATGATCATCACGTGATCAGTGTATGATCAGCCACGTGAACAGTGCATGCTCAGTCACGTGATCTGGGCCTGCTGAGCTGCGTGATTACTGTCTGCTCATCTGCTTGACAATTGCCAGCTGAGCTGCACGATTCCTGCCTGTCATCTGCTTGACAATTGCCAGCTGTGCTGCGTAATTCCTGCCTGCTCAGCTGCTTGATTATTGCCAGCTGAGCAGCATGATTCCTCACACCTGAGTTCCATGATTATTGCCTGCTGACTGTTTGATTCGTGCCTACTCAGCTCTTTGTTTATTGCCTCCAGAGGCACATGATCAGTGTATGATAGCAAACATGATCAGCGCATGATCAGTCACATGATCAGCGCCATTAAGTCACGTGATCACTACATGATAGTCATGTGATCAGTCCATGCTCAGTCACGGTATCAGTGCATGATCAGCCACGTGATCAGTGCATGATCTGTCACAAGATTAGTGTATGATCATCCACGTGATCAGTGCATGGGCAGTCATGTGATCAGTGCATGATATAGACGTGATCAGTGCATGATCAGTCTCGTGATCAGTGCATGATAGCCACGTGATCAGTGCATGATCAGTCACCTGATGGGTGTATGATCATTCACGTGACCTGTACATGGTAGCTACATGATCATTGCATGATCAGCCACGTGAGTAGTGCATGATAGCCACGTGATCAGTGCATGATCAGTCACGTGATCAGTGCATGATCAGTCATGTGACCAGTACATGGTAGCTGCGTGATCATGGCATGATCAGCCACGTGAGCAGTGCATGATAGCCACGTGATCAGTGCATGATCAGACACGATCAGTGCATGATCAGTCACGTGATCAGTGCATGATCAGCCACGTGATCAGTGCATGATCAGGCACGTGATCAGTGCATGATCAGCCACGTGATCAGTGCATGATAGCCACGTGATCAGTGCATGATCAGTCACGTGATCAGTGCATGATCAGTTATGTGATCAGTGTATGATCAGCCACGTGATCAGTGCATGATCAGCCACATGATCAGTGCATGATCAATTACGTGATCAGTGCATGATCAGTCACGTGACCAGTACATGGTAGCTACGTGATCATTGCATGATCAGCCACGTGATCAGTGCATGATAGCCACGTGATCAGTGCATGATAGCCACGTGATCAGTGCATGATCAGTCATGATACGTGTGTGATCAGCCACGTGATCAGTGCATGATATCCACGTGATCAGTGCATGACAGCCACGTGATCAGTGCATGAGAGCCACGTGATCAGTGCATGATCAGTCACGTGATACATGTGTGATCAGCCACGTGATCAGTGCATGATGAGCCACGTGATCAGTGCATGATCAATTACGTGATCAGTGCATGATCAGTCACGTGACCAGTACATGGTTGCTACGTGATCGTTGCATGATCAGCCACGTGAGCAGTGCATGATAGCCACGTGATCAGTGCATGATCAGTCACGTGATCAGTACATGATCAGTCACGTGAACAGTGCATGATCATTTACGTGATCTTTGCATGATCAGTCACGTGACCAGTATATGGTAGCTACGTGATCATTCCATGACGAGCCACGTGAGCAGTGCATGATAGCCACGTGATGTGTGCATGAGTTACGTGAGCAGAGTATGATCAGCCACGTGATCAGTGCATGAGTGCCACGTGATCAGTGCATGATATGTCACGTGACAGGTGTGTGATCAGCCACGTGAACAGTGCATGTTCAGCCACGTGATCAGTGCATGATAGCCACGTGATCAGTGCATGATCAGTTACGTGAGCAGTGTATGATCAGCCACGTGATCAGTGCATGGTCAGACACGTGAACAGTGTATGATCAGCCACGTGATCAGTGCATGATATCCAAGTGATCAGTGCATGATCATCACGTGATCAGTGTATGATCAGCCACGTGAACAGTGCATGCTCAGTCACGTGATCTGGGCCTGCTGAGCTGCGTGATTACTGTCTGCTCATCTGCTTGACAATTGCCAGCTGAGCTGCACGATTCCTGCCTGTCATCTGCTTGACAATTGCCAGCTGTGCTGCGTAATTCCTGCCTGCTCAGCTGCTTGATTATTGCCAGCTGAGCAGCATGATTCCTCACACCTGAGTTCCATGATTATTGCCTGCTGACTGTTTGATTCGTGCCTACTCAGCTCTTTGTTTATTGCCTCCAGAGGCACATGATCAGTGTATGATAGCAAACATGATCAGCGCATGATCAGTCACATGATCAGCGCCATTAAGTCACGTGATCACTACATGATAGTCATGTGATCAGTCCATGCTCAGTCACGGTATCAGTGCATGATCAGCCACGTGATCAGTGCATGATCTGTCACAAGATTAGTGTATGATCATCCACGTGATCAGTGCATGGGCAGTCATGTGATCAGTGCATGATATAGACGTGATCAGTGCATGATCAGTCACGTGATCAGTGCATGATAGCCACGTGATCAGTGCATGATCAGTCACCTGATGGGTGTATGATCATTCACGTGACCTGTACATGGTAGCTACATGATCATTGCATGATCAGCCACGTGAGTAGTGCATGATAGCCACGTGATCACTGCATGATCAGTCACGTGATCAGTGCATGATCAGTCATGTGACCAGTACATGGTAGCTGCGTGATCATGCATGATCAGCCACGTGAGCAGTGCATGATAGCCACGTGATCAGTGCATGATCAGACACGTGATCAGTGCATGATCAGTCACGTGATCAGTGCATGATCAGCCACGTGATCAGTGCATGATCAGCCACGTGATCAGTGCATGATCAGCCACGTGATCAGTGCATGATAGCCACGTGATCAGTGCATGTCAGCCACGTGATCAGTGCATGATAGCCACGTGATCAGTGCATGATCAGCCACGTGATCAGTGCATGATCAGTCACGTGATCAGTGCATGATCAGCCACGTGATCAGTGCATGATCAGCCACGTGATCAGTGCATGATCAGCCACGTGATCAGTGCATGATCAGTCACGTGATCAGTGCATGATCAGCCACGTGATCAGTGCATGATCAGCCACGTGATCAGTGCATGATAGCCACGTGATCAGTGCATGATCAGCCACGTGATCAGTGCATGATCAGTCACGTGATACGCATGATCAGCCACGTGATCAGTGCATGATAGCCACGTGATCAGTGCATGATCAGTCACGTGATCAGTGCATGATCAGCACGTGATCAGTGCATGATCAGTCACGTGATACATGAGCCACGTGAGCAGTGCATGATAGCCACGTGATCAGTGCATGAGTTACGTGAGCAGCATGATCAGTCACGTGATCAGTGCATGAGTGCCACGTGATCAGTGCATGATAGCCACGTGACAGTGCATGATCAGCCACGTGAACAGTGCATGATCAGCCACGTGATCAGTGCATGATCAGCCACGTGATCAGTGCATGATCAGTTACGTGATCAGTGCATGATCAGCCACGTGATCAGTGCATGGTCAGACACGTGAACAGTGTATGATCAGCCACGTGATCAGTGCATGATATCCAAGTGATCAGTGCATGATCATCACGTGATCAGTGTATGATCAGCCACGTGAACAGTGCATGCTCAGTCACGTGATCTGGGCCTGCTGAGCTGCGTGATTACTGTCTGCTCATCTGCTTGACAATTGCCAGCTGAGCTGCACGATTCCTGCCTGTCATCTGCTTGACAATTGCCAGCTGTGCTGCGTAATTCCTGCCTGCTCAGCTGCTTGATTATTGCCAGCTGAGCAGCATGATTCCTCACACCTGAGTTCCATGATTATTGCCTGCTGACTGTTTGATTCGTGCCTACTCAGCTCTTTGTTTATTGCCTCCAGAGGCACATGATCAGTGTATGATAGCAAACATGATCAGCGCATGATCAGTCACATGATCAGCGCCATTAAGTCACGTGATCACTACATGATAGTCATGTGATCAGTCCATGCTCAGTCACGGTATCAGTGCATGATCAGCCACGTGATCAGTGCATGATCTGTCACATGATTAGTGTATGATCATCCACGTGATCAGTGCATGGGCAGTCATGTGATCAGTGCATGATATAGACGTGATCAGTGCATGATCAGTCTCGTGATCAGTGCATGATAGCCACGTGATCAGTGCATGATCAGTCACCTGATGGGTGTATGATCATTCACGTGACCTGTACATGGTAGCTACATGATCATTGCATGATCAGCCACGTGAGTAGTGCATGATAGCCACGTGATCACTGCATGATCAGTCACGTGATCAGTGCATGATCAGTCATGTGACCAGTACATGGTAGCTGCGTGATCATGCATGATCAGCCACGTGATCAGTGCATGATAGCCACGTGATCAGTGCATGATCAGCACGTGATCAGTGCATGATCAGTCACGTGATCAGTGCATGATCAGACACGTGATCAGTGCATGATCAGTCACGTGATCAGTGCATGATCAGCCACGTGATCAGTGCATGATCAGGCACGTGATCAGTGTATGTCAGCCATGATCAGTGCATGATAGCCACGTGATCAGTGCATGATCAGTCACGTGATCAGTGCATGATCAGTTACGTGATCAGTGCATGATCAGCCACGTGATCAGTGCATGATCAGCCACGTGATCAGTGCATGATCAATTACGTGATCAGTGCATGATCAGTCACGTGATCAGTACATGATAGCCACGTGATCATTGCATGATCAGCCACGTGATCAGTGCATGATAGCCACGTGATCAGTGCATGATAGCCACGTGATCAGTGCATGATCAGTCATGTGATACGTGTGTGATCAGCCACGTGATCAGTGCATGATATCCACGTGATCAGTGCATGACAGCCACGTGATCAGTGCATGAGAGCCACGTGATCAGTGCATGATCAGTCACGTGATACATGTGTGATCAGCCACGTGATCAGTGCATGATGAGCCACGTGATCAGTGCATGATCAATTACGTGATCAGTGCATGATCAGTCACGTGACCAGTACATGGTTGCTACGTGATCGTTGCATGATCAGCCACGTGAGCAGAGCATGATAGCCACGTGATCAGTGCATGATCAGTCACGTGATCAGTACATGATCAGTCACGTGAACAGTGCATGATCATTTACGTGATCTTTGCATGATCAGTCACGTGACCAGTATATGGTTGCTACGTGATCATTCCATGACGAGCCACGTGAGCAGTGCATGATAGCCACGTGATGTGTGCATGAGTTACGTGAGCAGAGTATGATCAGCCACGTGATCAGTGCATGAGTGCCACGTGATCAGTGCATGATATGTCACGTGACAGGTGTGTGATCAGCCACGTGAACAGTGCATGTTCAGCCACGTGATCAGTGCATGATAGCCACGTGATCAGTGCATGATCAGTTACGTGAGCAGTGTATGATCAGCCACGTGATCAGTGCATGGTCAGACACGTGAACAGTGTATGATCAGCCACGTGATCAGTGCATGATATCCAAGTGATCAGTGCATGATCATCACGTGATCAGTGTATGATCAGCCACGTGAACAGTGCATGCTCAGTCACGTGATCTGGGCCTGCTGAGCTGCGTGATTACTGTCTGCTCATCTGCTTGACAATTGCCAGCTGAGCTGCACGATTCCTGCCTGTCATCTGCTTGACAATTGCCAGCTGTGCTGCGTAATTCCTGCCTGCTCAGCTGCTTGATTATTGCCAGCTGAGCAGCATGATTCCTCACACCTGAGTTCCATGATTATTGCCTGCTGACTGTTTGATTCGTGCCTACTCAGCTCTTTGTTTATTGCCTCCAGAGGCACATGATCAGTGTATGATAGCAAACATGATCAGCGCATGATCAGTCACATGATCAGCGCCATTAAGTCACGTGATCACTACATGATAGTCATGTGATCAGTCCATGCTCAGTCACGGTATCAGTGCATGATCAGCCACGTGATCAGTGCATGATCTGTCACAAGATTAGTGTATGATCATCCACGTGATCAGTGCATGGGCAGTCATGTGATCAGTGCATGATATAGACGTGATCAGTGCATGATCAGTCTCGTGATCAGTGCATGATAGCCACGTGATCAGTGCATGATCAGTCACCTGATGGGTGTATGATCATTCACGTGACCTGTACATGGTAGCTACATGATCATTGCATGATCAGCCACGTGAGTAGTGCATGATAGCCACGTGATCAGTGCATGATCAGTCACGTGATCAGTGCATGATCAGTCATGTGACCAGTACATGGTAGCTGCGTGATCATGGCATGATCAGCCACGTGAGCAGTGCATGATAGCCACGTGATCAGTGCATGATCAGACACGTGATCAGTGCATGATCAGTCACGTGATCAGTGCATGATCAGCCACGTGATCAGTGCATGATCAGTCACGTGATCAGTGCATGATCAGCCACGTGATCAGTGCATGATGATCAGTGTATGTCAGCCACGTGATCAGTGCATGATAGCCACGTGATCAGTGCATGATCAGTCACGTGATCAGTGCATGATCAGTTATGTGATCAGTGCATGATCAGCCACGTGATCAGTGCATGATCAGCCACATGATCAGTGCATGATCAATTACGTGATCAGTGCATGATCAGTCACGTGACCAGTACATGGTAGCTACGTGATCATTGCATGATCAGCCACGTGATCAGTGCATGATAGCCACGTGATCAGTGCATGATAGCCACGTGATCAGTGCATGATCAGTCATGTGATACGTGTGATCAGCCACGTGATCAGTGCATGATATCCACGTGATCAGTGCATGACAGCCACGTGATCAGTGCATGAGAGCCACGTGATCAGTGCATGATCAGTCACGTGATACATGTGTGATCAGCCACGTGATCAGTGCATGATGAGCCACGTGATCAGTGCATGATCAATTACGTGATCAGTGCATGATCAGTCACGTGACCAGTACATGGTTGCTACGTGATCGTTGCATGATCAGCCACGTGAGCAGAGCATGATAGCCACGTGATCAGTGCATGATCAGTCACGTGATCAGTACATGATCAGTCACGTGAACAGTGCATGATCATTTACGTGATCTTTGCATGATCAGTCACGTGACCAGTATATGGTAGCTACGTGATCATTCCATGACGAGCCACGTGAGCAGTGCATGATAGCCACGTGATGTGTGCATGAGTTACGTGAGCAGAGTATGATCAGCCACGTGATCAGTGCATGAGTGCCACGTGATCAGTGCATGATATGTCACGTGACAGGTGTGTGATCAGCCACGTGAACAGTGCATGTTCAGCCACGTGATCAGTGCATGATAGCCACGTGATCAGTGCATGATCAGTTACGTGAGCAGTGTATGATCAGCCACGTGATCAGTGCATGGTCAGACACGTGAACAGTGTATGATCAGCCACGTGATCAGTGCATGATATCCAAGTGATCAGTGCATGATCATCACGTGATCAGTGTATGATCAGCCACGTGAACAGTGCATGCTCAGTCACGTGATCTGGGCCTGCTGAGCTGCGTGATTACTGTCTGCTCATCTGCTTGACAATTGCCAGCTGAGCTGCACGATTCCTGCCTGTCATCTGCTTGACAATTGCCAGCTGTGCTGCGTAATTCCTGCCTGCTCAGCTGCTTGATTATTGCCAGCTGAGCAGCATGATTCCTCACACCTGAGTTCCATGATTATTGCCTGCTGACTGTTTGATTCGTGCCTACTCAGCTCTTTGTTTATTGCCTCCAGAGGCACATGATCAGTGTATGATAGCAAACATGATCAGCGCATGATCAGTCACATGATCAGCGCCATTAAGTCACGTGATCACTACATGATAGTCATGTGATCAGTCCATGCTCAGTCACGGTATCAGTGCATGATCAGCCACGTGATCAGTGCATGATCTGTCACATGATTAGTGTATGATCATCCACGTGATCAGTGCATGGGCAGTCATGTGATCAGTGCATGATATAGACGTGATCAGTGCATGATCAGTCTCGTGATCAGTGCATGATAGCCACGTGATCAGTGCATGATCAGTCACCTGATGGGTGTATGATCATTCACGTGACCTGTACATGGTAGCTACATGATCATTGCATGATCAGCCACGTGAGTAGTGCATGATAGCCACGTGATCACTGCATGATCAGTCACGTGATCAGTGCATGATCAGTCATGTGACCAGTACATGGTAGCTGCGTGATCATGCATGATCAGCCACGTGAGCAGTGCATGATAGCCACGTGATCAGTGCATGATCAGACACGTGATCAGTGCATGATCAGTCACGTGATCAGTGCATGATCAGCCACGTGATCAGTGCATGATCAGGCACGTGATCAGTGCATGATCAGCCACGTGATCAGTGCATGATCAGCCACGTGATCAGTGCATGATCAGTCACGTGATCAGTGCATGATCAGTCACGTGATCAGTGCATGATAGCTACGTGATCAGTGCATGATCAGCCACGTGATCAGTGCATGATAGCCACGTGATCAGTGCATGATAGCCACGTGATCAGTGCATGATCAGTCATGTGATACATGTGTGATCAGCCACGTGATCAGTGCATGATATCCACGTGATCAGTGCATGACAGCCACGTGATCAGTGCATGAGAGCCACGTGATCAGTGCATGATCAGTCACGTGATACATGTGTGATCAGCCACGTGATCAGTGCATGATGAGCCACGTGATCAGTGCAGGATCAATTACGTGATCAGTGCATGATCAGTCACGTGACCAGTACATGGTTGCTACGTGATCGTTGCATGATCAGCCACGTGAGCAGAGCATGATAGCCACGTGATCAGTGCATGATCAGTCACGTGATCAGTACATGATCAGTCACGTGAACAGTGCATGATCATTTACGTGATCTGTGCATGATCAGTCACGTGACCAGTATATGGTAGCTACGTGATCATTCCATGACGAGCCACGTGAGCAGTGCATGATAGCCACGTGATGTGTGCATGAGTTACGTGAGCAGAGTATGATCAGCCACGTGATCAGTGCATGAGTGCCACGTGATCAGTGCATGATATGTCACGTGACAGGTGTGTGATCAGCCACGTGAACAGTGCATGTTCAGCCACGTGATCAGTGCATGATAGCCACGTGATCAGTGCATGATCAGTTACGTGAGCAGTGTATGATCAGCCACGTGATCAGTGCATGGTCAGACACGTGAACAGTGTATGATCAGCCACGTGATCAGTGCATGATATCCAAGTGATCAGTGCATGATCATCACGTGATCAGTGTATGATCAGCCACGTGAACAGTGCATGCTCAGTCACGTGATCTGGGCCTGCTGAGCTGCGTGATTACTGTCTGCTCATCTGCTTGACAATTGCCAGCTGAGCTGCACGATTCCTGCCTGTCATCTGCTTGACAATTGCCAGCTGTGCTGCGTAATTCCTGCCTGCTCAGCTGCTTGATTATTGCCAGCTGAGCAGCATGATTCCTCACACCTGAGTTCCATGATTATTGCCTGCTGACTGTTTGATTCGTGCCTACTCAGCTCTTTGTTTATTGCCTCCAGAGGCACATGATCAGTGTATGATAGCAAACATGATCAGCGCATGATCAGTCACATGATCAGCGCCATTAAGTCACGTGATCACTACATGATAGTCATGTGATCAGTCCATGCTCAGTCACGGTATCAGTGCATGATCAGCCACGTGATCAGTGCATGATCTGTCACATGATTAGTGTATGATCATCCACGTGATCAGTGCATGGGCAGTCATGTGATCAGTGCATGATATAGACGTGATCAGTGCATGATCAGTCTCGTGATCAGTGCATGATAGCCACGTGATCAGTGCATGATCAGTCACCTGATGGGTGTATGATCATTCACGTGACCTGTACATGGTAGCTACATGATCATTGCATGATCAGCCACGTGAGTAGTGCATGATAGCCACGTGATCAGTGCATGATCAGTCACGTGATCAGTGCATGATCAGTCATGTGACCAGTACATGGTAGCTGCGTGATCATGCATGATCAGCCACGTGAGCAGTGCATGATAGCCACGTGATCAGTGCATGATCAGACACGTGATCAGTGCATGATCAGTCACGTGATCAGTGCATGATCAGCCACGTGATCAGTGCATGACCAGGCACGTGATCAGTGTATGTCCAGCCACGTGATCAGTGCATGATAGCCACGTGATCAGTGCATGATCAGTCACGTGATCAGTGCATGATCAGTCACGTGATCAGTGCATGATCAGCCACGTGATCAGTGCATGATCAGCCACGTGATCAGTGCATGATCAATTACGTGATCAGTGCATGATCAGTCACGTGACCAGTACATGGTAGCTACGTGATCATTGCATGATCAGCCACGTGATCAGTGCATGATAGCCACGTGATCAGTGCATGATAGCCACGTGATCAGTGCATGATCAGTCATGTGATACGTGTGTGATCAGCCACGTGATCAGTGCATGATATCCACGTGATCAGTGCATGACAGCCACGTGATCAGTGCATGAGAGCCACGTGATCAGTGCATGATCAGTCACGTGATACATGTGTGATCAGCCACGTGATCAGTGCATGATGAGCCACGTGATCAGTGCATGATCAATTACGTGATCAGTGCATGATCAGTCACGTGACCAGTACATGGTTGCTACGTGATCGTTGCATGATCAGCCACGTGAGCAGTGCATGATAGCCACGTGATCAGTGCATGATCAGTCACGTGATCAGTACATGATCAGTCACGTGAACAGTGCATGATCATTTACGTGATCTTTGCATGATCAGTCACGTGACCAGTATATGGTTGCTACGTGATCATTCCATGACGAGCCACGTGAGCAGTGCATGATAGCCACGTGATGTGTGCATGAGTTACGTGAGCAGAGTATGATCAGCCACGTGATCAGTGCATGAGTGCCACGTGATCAGTGCATGATATGTCACGTGACAGGTGTGTGATCAGCCACGTGAACAGTGCATGTTCAGCCACGTGATCAGTGCATGATAGCCACGTGATCAGTGCATGATCAGTTACGTGAGCAGTGTATGATCAGCCACGTGATCAGTGCATGGTCAGACACGTGAACAGTGTATGATCAGCCACGTGATCAGTGCATGATATCCAAGTGATCAGTGCATGATCATCACGTGATCAGTGTATGATCAGCCACGTGAACAGTGCATGCTCAGTCACGTGATCTGGGCCTGCTGAGCTGCGTGATTACTGTCTGCTCATCTGCTTGACAATTGCCAGCTGAGCTGCACGATTCCTGCCTGTCATCTGCTTGACAATTGCCAGCTGTGCTGCGTAATTCCTGCCTGCTCAGCTGCTTGATTATTGCCAGCTGAGCAGCATGATTCCTCACACCTGAGTTCCATGATTATTGCCTGCTGACTGTTTGATTCGTGCCTACTCAGCTCTTTGTTTATTGCCTCCAGAGGCACATGATCAGTGTATGATAGCAAACATGATCAGCGCATGATCAGTCACATGATCAGCGCCATTAAGTCACGTGATCACTACATGATAGTCATGTGATCAGTCCATGCTCAGTCACGGTATCAGTGCATGATCAGCCACGTGATCAGTGCATGATCTGTCACAAGATTAGTGTATGATCATCCACGTGATCAGTGCATGGGCAGTCATGTGATCAGTGCATGATATAGACGTGATCAGTGCATGATCAGTCTCGTGATCAGTGCATGATAGCCACGTGATCAGTGCATGATCAGTCACCTGATGGGTGTATGATCATTCACGTGACCTGTACATGGTAGCTACATGATCATTGCATGATCAGCCACGTGAGTAGTGCATGATAGCCACGTGATCACTGCATGATCAGTCACGTGATCAGTGCATGATCAGTCATGTGACCAGTACATGGTAGTCGTGATCATGGCATGATCAGCCACGTGAGCAGTGCATGATAGCCACGTGATCAGTGCATGATCAGACACGTGATCAGTGCATGATCAGTCACGTGATCAGTGCATGATCAGCCACGTGATCAGTGCATGATCAGGCACGTGATCAGTGTATGTCAGCCACGTGATCAGTGCATGATAGCCACGTGATCAGTGCATGATCAGTCACGTGATCAGTGCATGATCAGTTACGTGATCAGTGCATGATCAGCCACGTGATCAGTGCATGATCAGCCACGTGATCAGTGCATGATCAATTACGTGATCAGTGCATGATCAGTCACGTGACCAGTACATGGTAGCTACGTGATCATTGCATGATCAGCCACGTGATCAGTGCATGATAGCCACGTGATCAGTGCATGATAGCCACGTGATCAGTGCATGATCAGTCATGTGATACGTGTGTGATCAGCCACGTGATCAGTGCATGATATCCACGTGATCAGTGCATGACAGCCACGTGATCAGTGCATGAGAGCCACGTGATCAGTGCATGATCAGTCACGTGATACATGTGTGATCAGCCACGTGATCAGTGCATGATGAGCCACGTGATCAGTGCATGATCAATTACGTGATCAGTGCATGATCAGTCACGTGACCAGTACATGGTTGCTACGTGATCGTTGCATGATCAGCCACGTGAGCAGTGCATGATAGCCACGTGATCAGTGCATGATCAGTCACGTGATCAGTACATGATCAGTCACGTGAACAGTGCATGATCATTTACGTGATCTTTGCATGATCAGTCACGTGACCAGTATATGGTTGCTACGTGATCATTCCATGACGAGCCACGTGAGCAGTGCATGATAGCCACGTGATGTGTGCATGAGTTACGTGAGCAGAGTATGATCAGCCACGTGATCAGTGCATGAGTGCCACGTGATCAGTGCATGATATGTCACGTGACAGGTGTGTGATCAGCCACGTGAACAGTGCATGTTCAGCCACGTGATCAGTGCATGATAGCCACGTGATCAGTGCATGATCAGTTACGTGAGCAGTGTATGATCAGCCACGTGATCAGTGCATGGTCAGACACGTGAACAGTGTATGATCAGCCACGTGATCAGTGCATGATATCCAAGTGATCAGTGCATGATCATCACGTGATCAGTGTATGATCAGCCACGTGAACAGTGCATGCTCAGTCACGTGATCTGGGCCTGCTGAGCTGCGTGATTACTGTCTGCTCATCTGCTTGACAATTGCCAGCTGAGCTGCACGATTCCTGCCTGTCATCTGCTTGACAATTGCCAGCTGTGCTGCGTAATTCCTGCCTGCTCAGCTGCTTGATTATTGCCAGCTGAGCAGCATGATTCCTCACACCTGAGTTCCATGATTATTGCCTGCTGACTGTTTGATTCGTGCCTACTCAGCTCTTTGTTTATTGCCTCCAGAGGCACATGATCAGTGTATGATAGCAAACATGATCAGCGCATGATCAGTCACATGATCAGCGCCATTAAGTCACGTGATCACTACATGATAGTCATGTGATCAGTCCATGCTCAGTCACGGTATCAGTGCATGATCAGCCACGTGATCAGTGCATGATCTGTCACATGATTAGTGTATGATCATCCACGTGATCAGTGCATGGGCAGTCATGTGATCAGTGCATGATATAGACGTGATCAGTGCATGATCAGTCTCGTGATCAGTGCATGATAGCCACGTGATCAGTGCATGATCAGTCACCTGATGGGTGTATGATCATTCACGTGACCTGTACATGGTAGCTACATGATCATTGCATGATCAGCCACGTGAGTAGTGCATGATAGCCACGTGATCACTGCATGATCAGTCACGTGATCAGTGCATGATCAGTCATGTGACCAGTACATGGTAGCTGCGTGATCATGCATGATCAGCCACGTGAGCAGTGCATGATAGCCACGTGATCAGTGCATGATCAGACACGTGATCAGTGCATGATCAGTCACGTGATCAGTGCATGATCAGCCACGTGATCAGTGCATGATCAGGCACGTGATCAGTGTATGTCAGCCACGTGATCAGTGCATGATAGCCACGTGATCAGTGCATGATCAGTCACGTGATCAGTGCATGATCAGTCACGTGATCAGTGCATGATCAGCCACGTGATCAGTGCATGATCAGCCACGTGATCAGTGCATGATCAATTACGTGATCAGTGCATGATCAGTCACGTGATCAGTACATGGTAGCTACGTGATCATTGCATGATCAGCCACGTGATCAGTGCATGATAGCCACGTGATCAGTGCATGATAGCCACGTGATCAGTGCATGATCAGTCATGTGATACGTGTGTGATCAGCCACGTGATCAGTGCATGATATCCACGTGATCAGTGCATGACAGCCACGTGATCAGTGCATGAGAGCCACGTGATCAGTGCATGATCAGTCACGTGATACATGTGTGATCAGCCACGTGATCAGTGCATGATGAGCCACGTGATCAGTGCATGATCAATTACGTGATCAGTGCATGATCAGTCACGTGACCAGTACATGGTTGCTACGTGATCGTTGCATGATCAGCCACGTGAGCAGAGCATGATAGCCACGTGATCAGTGCATGATCAGTCACGTGATCAGTACATGATCAGTCACGTGAACAGTGCATGATCATTTACGTGATCTGTGCATGATCAGTCACGTGACCAGTATATGGTTGCTACGTGATCATTCCATGACGAGCCACGTGAGCAGTGCATGATAGCCACGTGATGTGTGCATGAGTTACGTGAGCAGAGTATGATCAGCCACGTGATCAGTGCATGAGTGCCACGTGATCAGTGCATGATATGTCACGTGACAGGTGTGTGATCAGCCACGTGAACAGTGCATGTTCAGCCACGTGATCAGTGCATGATAGCCACGTGATCAGTGCATGATCAGTTACGTGAGCAGTGTATGATCAGCCACGTGATCAGTGCATGGTCAGACACGTGAACAGTGTATGATCAGCCACGTGATCAGTGCATGATATCCAAGTGATCAGTGCATGATCATCACGTGATCAGTGTATGATCAGCCACGTGAACAGTGCATGCTCAGTCACGTGATCTGGGCCTGCTGAGCTGCGTGATTACTGTCTGCTCATCTGCTTGACAATTGCCAGCTGAGCTGCACGATTCCTGCCTGTCATCTGCTTGACAATTGCCAGCTGTGCTGCGTAATTCCTGCCTGCTCAGCTGCTTGATTATTGCCAGCTGAGCAGCATGATTCCTCACACCTGAGTTCCATGATTATTGCCTGCTGACTGTTTGATTCGTGCCTACTCAGCTCTTTGTTTATTGCCTCCAGAGGCACATGATCAGTGTATGATAGCAAACATGATCAGCGCATGATCAGTCACATGATCAGCGCCATTAAGTCACGTGATCACTACATGATAGTCATGTGATCAGTCCATGCTCAGTCACGGTATCAGTGCATGATCAGCCACGTGATCAGTGCATGATCTGTCACAAGATTAGTGTATGATCATCCACGTGATCAGTGCATGGGCAGTCATGTGATCAGTGCATGATATAGACGTGATCAGTGCATGATCAGTCTCGTGATCAGTGCATGATAGCCACGTGATCAGTGCATGATCAGTCACCTGATGGGTGTATGATCATTCACGTGACCTGTACATGGTAGCTACATGATCATTGCATGATCAGCCACGTGAGTAGTGCATGATAGCCACGTGATCAGTGCATGATCAGTCACGTGATCAGTGCATGATCAGTCATGTGACCAGTACATGGTAGCTGCGTGATCATGCATGATCAGCCACGTGAGCAGTGCATGATAGCCACGTGATCAGTGCATGATCAGTCACGTGATCAGTGCATGATCAGTCACGTGATCAGTGCATGATCAGCCACGTGATCAGTGCATGATCAGTCACGTGATCAGTGCATGATCAGCCACGTGATCAGTGCATGATCAGTCACGTGATCAGTGCATGATCAGCCACGTGATCAGTGCATGATCAGCCACGTGATCAGTGCATGATCAGTCACGTGATCAGTGCATGATCAGTCACGTGATCAGTGCATGATCAGCCACGTGATCAGTGCATGATAGCCACGTGATCAGTGCATGATAGCCACGTGATCAGTGCATGATCAGTCATGTGATAGTGCATGATCAGCCACGTGATCAGTGCATGATATCCACGTGATCAGTGCATGACAGCCACGTGATCAGTGCATGAGAGCCACGTGATCAGTGCATGATCAGTCACGTGATACATGTGTGATCAGCCACGTGATCAGTGCATGATGAGCCACGTGATCAGTGCAGGATCAATTACGTGATCAGTGCATGATCAGTCACGTGACCAGTACATGGTTGCTACGTGATCGTTGCATGATCAGCCACGTGAGCAGAGCATGATAGCCACGTGATCAGTGCATGATCAGTCACGTGATCAGTACATGATCAGTCACGTGAACAGTGCATGATCATTTACGTGATCTGTGCATGATCAGTCACGTGACCAGTATATGGTAGCTACGTGATCATTCCATGACGAGCCACGTGAGCAGTGCATGATAGCCACGTGATGTGTGCATGAGTTACGTGAGCAGAGTATGATCAGCCACGTGATCAGTGCATGAGTGCCACGTGATCAGTGCATGATATGTCACGTGACAGGTGTGTGATCAGCCACGTGAACAGTGCATGTTCAGCCACGTGATCAGTGCATGATAGCCACGTGATCAGTGCATGATCAGTTACGTGAGCAGTGTATGATCAGCCACGTGATCAGTGCATGGTCAGACACGTGAACAGTGTATGATCAGCCACGTGATCAGTGCATGATATCCAAGTGATCAGTGCATGATCATCACGTGATCAGTGTATGATCAGCCACGTGAACAGTGCATGCTCAGTCACGTGATCTGGGCCTGCTGAGCTGCGTGATTACTGTCTGCTCATCTGCTTGACAATTGCCAGCTGAGCTGCACGATTCCTGCCTGTCATCTGCTTGACAATTGCCAGCTGTGCTGCGTAATTCCTGCCTGCTCAGCTGCTTGATTATTGCCAGCTGAGCAGCATGATTCCTCACACCTGAGTTCCATGATTATTGCCTGCTGACTGTTTGATTCGTGCCTACTCAGCTCTTTGTTTATTGCCTCCAGAGGCACATGATCAGTGTATGATAGCAAACATGATCAGCGCATGATCAGTCACATGATCAGCGCCATTAAGTCACGTGATCACTACATGATAGTCATGTGATCAGTCCATGCTCAGTCACGGTATCAGTGCATGATCAGCCACGTGATCAGTGCATGATCTGTCACATGATTAGTGTATGATCATCCACGTGATCAGTGCATGGGCAGTCATGTGATCAGTGCATGATATAGACGTGATCAGTGCATGATCAGTCTCGTGATCAGTGCATGATAGCCACGTGATCAGTGCATGATCAGTCACCTGATGGGTGTATGATCATTCACGTGACCTGTACATGGTAGCTACATGATCATTGCATGATCAGCCACGTGAGTAGTGCATGATAGCCACGTGATCACTGCATGATCAGTCACGTGATCAGTGCATGATCAGTCATGTGACCAGTACATGGTAGCTGCGTGATCATGCATGATCAGCCACGTGAGCAGTGCATGATAGCCACGTGATCAGTGCATGATCAGACACGTGATCAGTGCATGATCAGTCACGTGATCAGTGCATGATCAGCCACGTGATCAGTGCATGATCAGTCACGTGATCAGTGCATGATCAGCCACGTGATCAGTGCATGATCAGTCACGTGATCAGTGCATGATCAGCCACGTGATCAGTGCATGATAGCCACGTGATCAGTGCATGATCAGTCACGTGATCAGTGCATGATCAGTCACGTGATCAGTGCATGATCAGCCACGTGATCAGTGCATGATCAGCCACGTGATCAGTGCATGATCGTGATCAGTGCATGATCAGTCACGTGATCAGTACATGCTACGTGATCATTGCATGATCAGCCACGTGATCAGTGCATGATAGCCACGTGATCAGTGCATGATAGCCACGTGATCAGTGCATGATCAGTCATGTGATACGTGTGATCAGCCACGTGATCAGTGCATGATATCCACGTGATCAGTGCATGACAGCCACGTGATCAGTGCATGAGAGCCACGTGATCAGTGCATGATCAGTCACGTGATACATGTGTGATCAGCCACGTGATCAGTGCATGATGAGCCACGTGATCAGTGCATGATCAATTACGTGATCAGTGCATGATCAGTCACGTGACCAGTACATGGTTGCTACGTGATCGTTGCATGATCAGCCACGTGAGCAGTGCATGATAGCCACGTGATCAGTGCATGATCAGTCACGTGATCAGTGCATGATCAGTCACGTGAACAGTGCATGATCATTTACGTGATCTTTGCATGATCAGTCACGTGACCAGTATATGGTTGCTACGTGATCATTCCATGACGAGCCACGTGAGCAGTGCATGATAGCCACGTGATGTGTGCATGAGTTACGTGAGCAGAGTATGATCAGCCACGTGATCAGTGCATGAGTGCCACGTGATCAGTGCATGATATGTCACGTGACAGGTGTGTGATCAGCCACGTGAACAGTGCATGTTCAGCCACGTGATCAGTGCATGATAGCCACGTGATCAGTGCATGATCAGTTACGTGAGCAGTGTATGATCAGCCACGTGATCAGTGCATGGTCAGACACGTGAACAGTGTATGATCAGCCACGTGATCAGTGCATGATATCCAAGTGATCAGTGCATGATCATCACGTGATCAGTGTATGATCAGCCACGTGAACAGTGCATGCTCAGTCACGTGATCTGGGCCTGCTGAGCTGCGTGATTACTGTCTGCTCATCTGCTTGACAATTGCCAGCTGAGCTGCACGATTCCTGCCTGTCATCTGCTTGACAATTGCCAGCTGTGCTGCGTAATTCCTGCCTGCTCAGCTGCTTGATTATTGCCAGCTGAGCAGCATGATTCCTCACACCTGAGTTCCATGATTATTGCCTGCTGACTGTTTGATTCGTGCCTACTCAGCTCTTTGTTTATTGCCTCCAGAGGCACATGATCAGTGTATGATAGCAAACATGATCAGCGCATGATCAGTCACATGATCAGCGCCATTAAGTCACGTGATCACTACATGATAGTCATGTGATCAGTCCATGCTCAGTCACGGTATCAGTGCATGATCAGCCACGTGATCAGTGCATGATCTGTCACATGATTAGTGTATGATCATCCACGTGATCAGTGCATGGGCAGTCATGTGATCAGTGCATGATATAGACGTGATCAGTGCATGATCAGTCTCGTGATCAGTGCATGATAGCCACGTGATCAGTGCATGATCAGTCACCTGATGGGTGTATGATCATTCACGTGACCTGTACATGGTAGCTACATGATCATTGCATGATCAGCCACGTGAGTAGTGCATGATAGCCACGTGATCAGTGCATGATCAGTCACGTGATCAGTGCATGATCAGTCATGTGACCAGTACATGGTAGCTGCGTGATCATGCATGATCAGCCACGTGAGCAGTGCATGATAGCCACGTGATCAGTGCATGATCAGACACGTGATCAGTGCATGATCAGTCACGTGATCAGTGCATGATCAGCCACGTGATCAGTGCATGATCAGTCACGTGATCAGTGCATGATCAGCCACGTGATCAGTGCATGATCAGCCACGTGATCAGTGCAGCCACGTGATCAGTGCATGATAGCCACGTGATCAGTGCATGATCAGTCACGTGATCAGTGCATGATCAGTTACGTGATCAGTGCATGATCAGCCACGTGATCAGTGCATGATCAGCCACGTGATCAGTGCATGATCAATTACGTGATCAGTGCATGATCAGTCACGTGACCAGTACATGTAGCTACGTGATCATTGCATGATCAGCCACGTGATCAGTGCATGATAGCCACGTGATCAGTGCATGATAGCCACGTGATCAGTGCATGATCAGTCATGTGATACGTGTGTGATCAGCCACGTGATCAGTGCATGATATCCACGTGATCAGTGCATGACAGCCACGTGATCAGTGCATGAGAGCCACGTGATCAGTGCATGATCAGTCACGTGATACATGTGTGATCAGCCACGTGATCAGTGCATGATGAGCCACGTGATCAGTGCATGATCAATTACGTGATCAGTGCATGATCAGTCACGTGACCAGTACATGGTTGCTACGTGATCGTTGCATGATCAGCCACGTGAGCAGTGCATGATAGCCACGTGATCAGTGCATGATCAGTCACGTGATCAGTACATGATCAGTCACGTGAACAGTGCATGATCATTTACGTGATCTTTGCATGATCAGTCACGTGACCAGTATATGGTAGCTACGTGATCATTCCATGACGAGCCACGTGAGCAGTGCATGATAGCCACGTGATGTGTGCATGAGTTACGTGAGCAGAGTATGATCAGCCACGTGATCAGTGCATGAGTGCCACGTGATCAGTGCATGATATGTCACGTGACAGGTGTGTGATCAGCCACGTGAACAGTGCATGTTCAGCCACGTGATCAGTGCATGATAGCCACGTGATCAGTGCATGATCAGTTACGTGAGCAGTGTATGATCAGCCACGTGATCAGTGCATGGTCAGACACGTGAACAGTGTATGATCAGCCACGTGATCAGTGCATGATATCCAAGTGATCAGTGCATGATCATCACGTGATCAGTGTATGATCAGCCACGTGAACAGTGCATGCTCAGTCACGTGATCTGGGCCTGCTGAGCTGCGTGATTACTGTCTGCTCATCTGCTTGACAATTGCCAGCTGAGCTGCACGATTCCTGCCTGTCATCTGCTTGACAATTGCCAGCTGTGCTGCGTAATTCCTGCCTGCTCAGCTGCTTGATTATTGCCAGCTGAGCAGCATGATTCCTCACACCTGAGTTCCATGATTATTGCCTGCTGACTGTTTGATTCGTGCCTACTCAGCTCTTTGTTTATTGCCTCCAGAGGCACATGATCAGTGTATGATAGCAAACATGATCAGCGCATGATCAGTCACATGATCAGCGCCATTAAGTCACGTGATCACTACATGATAGTCATGTGATCAGTCCATGCTCAGTCACGGTATCAGTGCATGATCAGCCACGTGATCAGTGCATGATCTGTCACATGATTAGTGTATGATCATCCACGTGATCAGTGCATGGGCAGTCATGTGATCAGTGCATGATATAGACGTGATCAGTGCATGATCAGTCTCGTGATCAGTGCATGATAGCCACGTGATCAGTGCATGATCAGTCACCTGATGGGTGTATGATCATTCACGTGACCTGTACATGGTAGCTACATGATCATTGCATGATCAGCCACGTGAGTAGTGCATGATAGCCACGTGATCACTGCATGATCAGTCACGTGATCAGTGCATGATCAGTCATGTGACCAGTACATGGTAGCTGCGTGATCATGGCATGATCAGCCACGTGAGCAGTGCATGATAGCCACGTGATCAGTGCATGATCAGTCACGTGATCAGTGCATGATCAGTCACGTGATCAGTGCATGATCAGCCACGTGATCAGTGCATGATCAGGTGATCAGTGCATGATCAGCCACGTGATCAGTGCATGATGATCAGTGCATGATCAGCCACGTGATCAGTGCATGATAGCCACGTGATCAGTGCATGATCAGTCACGTGATCAGTGCATGATCAGTTACGTGATCAGTGCATGATCAGCCACGTGATCAGTGCATGATCAGCCACGTGATCAGTGCATGATCAATTACGTGATCAGTGCATGATCAGTCACGTGATCAGTACATGGTAGCACGTGATCAGTGCATGATCAGCCACGTGATCAGTGCATGATAGCCACGTGATCAGTGCATGATAGCCACGTGATCAGTGCATGATCAGTCATGTGATACGTGTGTGATCAGCCACGTGATCAGTGCATGATATCCACGTGATCAGTGCATGACAGCCACGTGATCAGTGCATGAGAGCCACGTGATCAGTGCATGATCAGTCACGTGATACATGTGTGATCAGCCACGTGATCAGTGCATGATGAGCCACGTGATCAGTGCAGGATCAATTACGTGATCAGTGCATGATCAGTCACGTGACCAGTACATGGTTGCTACGTGATCGTTGCATGATCAGCCACGTGAGCAGTGCATGATAGCCACGTGATCAGTGCATGATCAGTCACGTGATCAGTACATGATCAGTCACGTGAACAGTGCATGATCATTTACGTGATCTGTGCATGATCAGTCACGTGACCAGTATATGGTTGCTACGTGATCATTCCATGACGAGCCACGTGAGCAGTGCATGATAGCCACGTGATGTGTGCATGAGTTACGTGAGCAGAGTATGATCAGCCACGTGATCAGTGCATGAGTGCCACGTGATCAGTGCATGATATGTCACGTGACAGGTGTGTGATCAGCCACGTGAACAGTGCATGTTCAGCCACGTGATCAGTGCATGATAGCCACGTGATCAGTGCATGATCAGTTACGTGAGCAGTGTATGATCAGCCACGTGATCAGTGCATGGTCAGACACGTGAACAGTGTATGATCAGCCACGTGATCAGTGCATGATATCCAAGTGATCAGTGCATGATCATCACGTGATCAGTGTATGATCAGCCACGTGAACAGTGCATGCTCAGTCACGTGATCTGGGCCTGCTGAGCTGCGTGATTACTGTCTGCTCATCTGCTTGACAATTGCCAGCTGAGCTGCACGATTCCTGCCTGTCATCTGCTTGACAATTGCCAGCTGTGCTGCGTAATTCCTGCCTGCTCAGCTGCTTGATTATTGCCAGCTGAGCAGCATGATTCCTCACACCTGAGTTCCATGATTATTGCCTGCTGACTGTTTGATTCGTGCCTACTCAGCTCTTTGTTTATTGCCTCCAGAGGCACATGATCAGTGTATGATAGCAAACATGATCAGCGCATGATCAGTCACATGATCAGCGCCATTAAGTCACGTGATCACTACATGATAGTCATGTGATCAGTCCATGCTCAGTCACGGTATCAGTGCATGATCAGCCACGTGATCAGTGCATGATCTGTCACATGATTAGTGTATGATCATCCACGTGATCAGTGCATGGGCAGTCATGTGATCAGTGCATGATATAGACGTGATCAGTGCATGATCAGTCTCGTGATCAGTGCATGATAGCCACGTGATCAGTGCATGATCAGTCACCTGATGGGTGTATGATCATTCACGTGACCTGTACATGGTAGCTACATGATCATTGCATGATCAGCCACGTGAGTAGTGCATGATAGCCACGTGATCAGTGCATGATCAGTCACGTGATCAGTGCATGATCAGTCATGTGACCAGTACATGTAGTGATCATGCATGATCAGCCACGTGATGCATGGCCACGTGATCAGTGCATGATCAGTCACGTGATCAGTGCATGTGTGATCAGTGCATGATCAGCCACGTGATCAGTGCATGATCAGTCACGTGATCAGTGCATGATCAGCCACGTGATCAGTGCATGATCAGCACGTGATCAGTGTATGTCAGCCACGTGATCAGTGCATGATAGCCACGTGATCAGTGCATGATCAGTCACGTGATCAGTGCATGATCAGTTACGTGATCAGTGCATGATCAGCCACGTGATCAGTGCATGATCAGCCACGTGATCAGTGCATGATCAATTACGTGATCAGTGCATGATCAGTCACGTGACCAGTACATGGTAGCTACGTGATCATTGCATGATCAGCCACGTGATCAGTGCATGATAGCCACGTGATCAGTGCATGATAGCCACGTGATCAGTGCATGATCAGTCATGTGATACGTGTGTGATCAGCCACGTGATCAGTGCATGATATCCACGTGATCAGTGCATGACAGCCACGTGATCAGTGCATGAGAGCCACGTGATCAGTGCATGATCAGTCACGTGATACATGTGTGATCAGCCACGTGATCAGTGCATGATGAGCCACGTGATCAGTGCATGATCAATTACGTGATCAGTGCATGATCAGTCACGTGACCAGTACATGGTTGCTACGTGATCGTGCATGATCAGCCACGTGAGCAGTGCATGATAGCCACGTGATCAGTGCATGATCAGTCACGTGATCAGTACATGATCAGTCACGTGAACAGTGCATGATCATTTACGTGATCTTTGCATGATCAGTCACGTGACCAGTATATGGTTGCTACGTGATCATTCCATGACGAGCCACGTGAGCAGTGCATGATAGCCACGTGATGTGTGCATGAGTTACGTGAGCAGAGTATGATCAGCCACGTGATCAGTGCATGAGTGCCACGTGATCAGTGCATGATATGTCACGTGACAGGTGTGTGATCAGCCACGTGAACAGTGCATGTTCAGCCACGTGATCAGTGCATGATAGCCACGTGATCAGTGCATGATCAGTTACGTGAGCAGTGTATGATCAGCCACGTGATCAGTGCATGGTCAGACACGTGAACAGTGTATGATCAGCCACGTGATCAGTGCATGATATCCAAGTGATCAGTGCATGATCATCACGTGATCAGTGTATGATCAGCCACGTGAACAGTGCATGCTCAGTCACGTGATCTGGGCCTGCTGAGCTGCGTGATTACTGTCTGCTCATCTGCTTGACAATTGCCAGCTGAGCTGCACGATTCCTGCCTGTCATCTGCTTGACAATTGCCAGCTGTGCTGCGTAATTCCTGCCTGCTCAGCTGCTTGATTATTGCCAGCTGAGCAGCATGATTCCTCACACCTGAGTTCCATGATTATTGCCTGCTGACTGTTTGATTCGTGCCTACTCAGCTCTTTGTTTATTGCCTCCAGAGGCACATGATCAGTGTATGATAGCAAACATGATCAGCGCATGATCAGTCACATGATCAGCGCCATTAAGTCACGTGATCACTACATGATAGTCATGTGATCAGTCCATGCTCAGTCACGGTATCAGTGCATGATCAGCCACGTGATCAGTGCATGATCTGTCACAAGATTAGTGTATGATCATCCACGTGATCAGTGCATGGGCAGTCATGTGATCAGTGCATGATATAGACGTGATCAGTGCATGATCAGTCTCGTGATCAGTGCATGATAGCCACGTGATCAGTGCATGATCAGTCACCTGATGGGTGTATGATCATTCACGTGACCTGTACATGGTAGCTACATGATCATTGCATGATCAGCCACGTGAGTAGTGCATGATAGCCACGTGATCAGTGCATGATCAGTCACGTGATCAGTGCATGATCAGTCATGTGACCAGTACATGGTAGCTGCGTGATCATGCATGATCAGCCATGAGCAGTGCATGATAGCCACGTGATCAGTGCATGATCAGTCACGTGATCAGTGCATGATCAGTCACGTGATCAGTGCATGATCAGCCACGTGATCAGTGCATGATCAGTCACGTGATCAGTGCATGATCAGCCACGTGATCAGTGCATGATCAGGCACGTGATCAGTGTATGTCAGCCACGTGATCAGTGCATGATAGCCACGTGATCAGTGCATGATCAGTCACGTGATCAGTGCATGATCAGTCACGTGATCAGTGATGATCAGCCACGTGATCAGTGCATGATCAGCCACGTGATCAGTGCATGATCAATTACGTGATCAGTGCATGATCAGTCACGTGACCAGTACATGGTAGCTACGTGATCATTGCATGATCAGCCACGTGATCAGTGCATGATAGCCACGTGATCAGTGCATGATAGCCACGTGATCAGTGCATGATCAGTCATGTGATACGTGTGTGATCAGCCACGTGATCAGTGCATGATATCCACGTGATCAGTGCATGACAGCCACGTGATCAGTGCATGAGAGCCACGTGATCAGTGCATGATCAGTCACGTGATACATGTGTGATCAGCCACGTGATCAGTGCATGATGAGCCACGTGATCAGTGCAGGATCAATTACGTGATCAGTGCATGATCAGTCACGTGACCAGTACATGGTTGCTACGTGATCGTTGCATGATCAGCCACGTGAGCAGAGCATGATAGCCACGTGATCAGTGCATGATCAGTCACGTGATCAGTACATGATCAGTCACGTGAACAGTGCATGATCATTTACGTGATCTTTGCATGATCAGTCACGTGACCAGTATATGGTTGCTACGTGATCATTCCATGACGAGCCACGTGAGCAGTGCATGATAGCCACGTGATGTGTGCATGAGTTACGTGAGCAGAGTATGATCAGCCACGTGATCAGTGCATGAGTGCCACGTGATCAGTGCATGATATGTCACGTGACAGGTGTGTGATCAGCCACGTGAACAGTGCATGTTCAGCCACGTGATCAGTGCATGATAGCCACGTGATCAGTGCATGATCAGTTACGTGAGCAGTGTATGATCAGCCACGTGATCAGTGCATGGTCAGACACGTGAACAGTGTATGATCAGCCACGTGATCAGTGCATGATATCCAAGTGATCAGTGCATGATCATCACGTGATCAGTGTATGATCAGCCACGTGAACAGTGCATGCTCAGTCACGTGATCTGGGCCTGCTGAGCTGCGTGATTACTGTCTGCTCATCTGCTTGACAATTGCCAGCTGAGCTGCACGATTCCTGCCTGTCATCTGCTTGACAATTGCCAGCTGTGCTGCGTAATTCCTGCCTGCTCAGCTGCTTGATTATTGCCAGCTGAGCAGCATGATTCCTCACACCTGAGTTCCATGATTATTGCCTGCTGACTGTTTGATTCGTGCCTACTCAGCTCTTTGTTTATTGCCTCCAGAGGCACATGATCAGTGTATGATAGCAAACATGATCAGCGCATGATCAGTCACATGATCAGCGCCATTAAGTCACGTGATCACTACATGATAGTCATGTGATCAGTCCATGCTCAGTCACGGTATCAGTGCATGATCAGCCACGTGATCAGTGCATGATCTGTCACAAGATTAGTGTATGATCATCCACGTGATCAGTGCATGGGCAGTCATGTGATCAGTGCATGATATAGACGTGATCAGTGCATGATCAGTCTCGTGATCAGTGCATGATAGCCACGTGATCAGTGCATGATCAGTCACCTGATGGGTGTATGATCATTCACGTGACCTGTACATGGTAGCTACATGATCATTGCATGATCAGCCACGTGAGTAGTGCATGATAGCCACGTGATCAGTGCATGATCAGTCACGTGATCAGTGCATGATCAGTCATGTGACCAGTACATGGTAGCTGCGTGATCATGCATGATCAGCCACGTGAGCAGTGCATGATAGCCACGTGATCAGTGCATGATCAGACGTGATCAGTGCATGATCAGTCACGTGATCAGTGCATGATCAGATCACATGATCAGTGTGATCAGTGCATGATCAGCCACGTGATCAGTGCATGATCAGGCACGTGATCAGTGTATGATCAGCCACGTGATCAGTGCATGATAGCCACGTGATCAGTGCATGATCAGTCACGTGATCAGTGCATGATCAGTCGTGATCAGTGCATGATCAGCCACGTGATCAGTGCATGATCAGCCACGTGATCAGTGCATGATCAATTACGTGATCAGTGCATGATCAGTCACGTGACCAGTACATGGTAGCTACGTGATCATTGCATGATCAGCCACGTGATCAGTGCATGATAGCCACGTGATCAGTGCATGATAGCCACGTGATCAGTGCATGATCAGTCATGTGATATGTGTGATCAGCCACGTGATCAGTGCATGATATCCACGTGATCAGTGCATGACAGCCACGTGATCAGTGCATGAGAGCCACGTGATCAGTGCATGATCAGTCACGTGATACATGTGTGATCAGCCACGTGATCAGTGCATGATGAGCCACGTGATCAGTGCAGGATCAATTACGTGATCAGTGCATGATCAGTCACGTGACCAGTACATGGTTGCTACGTGATCGTTGCATGATCAGCCACGTGAGCAGAGCATGATAGCCACGTGATCAGTGCATGATCAGTCACGTGATCAGTACATGATCAGTCACGTGAACAGTGCATGATCATTTACGTGATCAGTGCATGATCAGTCACGTGACCAGTATATGGTTGCTACGTGATCATTCCATGACGAGCCACGTGAGCAGTGCATGATAGCCACGTGATGTGTGCATGAGTTACGTGAGCAGAGTATGATCAGCCACGTGATCAGTGCATGAGTGCCACGTGATCAGTGCATGATATGTCACGTGACAGGTGTGTGATCAGCCACGTGAACAGTGCATGTTCAGCCACGTGATCAGTGCATGATAGCCACGTGATCAGTGCATGATCAGTTACGTGAGCAGTGTATGATCAGCCACGTGATCAGTGCATGGTCAGACACGTGAACAGTGTATGATCAGCCACGTGATCAGTGCATGATATCCAAGTGATCAGTGCATGATCATCACGTGATCAGTGTATGATCAGCCACGTGAACAGTGCATGCTCAGTCACGTGATCTGGGCCTGCTGAGCTGCGTGATTACTGTCTGCTCATCTGCTTGACAATTGCCAGCTGAGCTGCACGATTCCTGCCTGTCATCTGCTTGACAATTGCCAGCTGTGCTGCGTAATTCCTGCCTGCTCAGCTGCTTGATTATTGCCAGCTGAGCAGCATGATTCCTCACACCTGAGTTCCATGATTATTGCCTGCTGACTGTTTGATTCGTGCCTACTCAGCTCTTTGTTTATTGCCTCCAGAGGCACATGATCAGTGTATGATAGCAAACATGATCAGCGCATGATCAGTCACATGATCAGCGCCATTAAGTCACGTGATCACTACATGATAGTCATGTGATCAGTCCATGCTCAGTCACGGTATCAGTGCATGATCAGCCACGTGATCAGTGCATGATCTGTCACATGATTAGTGTATGATCATCCACGTGATCAGTGCATGGGCAGTCATGTGATCAGTGCATGATATAGACGTGATCAGTGCATGATCAGTCTCGTGATCAGTGCATGATAGCCACGTGATCAGTGCATGATCAGTCACCTGATGGGTGTATGATCATTCACGTGACCTGTACATGGTAGCTACATGATCATTGCATGATCAGCCACGTGAGTAGTGCATGATAGCCACGTGATCAGTGCATGATCAGTCACGTGATCAGTGCATGATCAGTCATGTGACCAGTACATGGTAGCTGCGTGATCATGCATGATCAGCCACGTGAGCAGTGCATGATAGCCACGTGATCAGTGCATGATCAGACACGTGATCAGTGCATGATCAGTCACGTGATCAGTGCATGATCAGCCACGTGATCAGTGCATGATCAGCCACGTGATCAGTGCATGATCAGCCACGTGATCAGTGCATGATCAGTCACGTGATCAGTGCATGATCAGCACGTGATCAGTGCATGATCAGCCACGTGATCAGTGCATGATCAGCCACGTGATCAGTGCATGATCAGCCACGTGATCAGTGCATGATCAGTCACGTGATGTGATCAGATGCAGCACGTGATCAGTGCATGATATCCACGTGATCAGTGCATGACAGCCACGTGATCAGTGCATGAGAGCCACGTGATCAGTGCATGATCAGTCACGTGATACATGTGATCAGCCACGTGATCAGTGCATGATGAGCCACGTGATCAGTGCATGATCAATTACGTGATCAGTGCATGATCAGTCACGTGACCAGTACATGGTTGCTACGTGATCGTGCATGATCAGCCACGTGAGCAGTGCATGATAGCCACGTGATCAGTGCATGATCAGTCACGTGATCAGTGCATGATCAGTCACGTGAACAGTGCATGATCATTTACGTGATCAGTGCATGATCAGTCACGTGACCAGTATATGGTAGCTACGTGATCATTCCATGACGAGCCACGTGAGCAGTGCATGATAGCCACGTGATGTGTGCATGAGTTACGTGAGCAGAGTATGATCAGCCACGTGATCAGTGCATGAGTGCCACGTGATCAGTGCATGATATGTCACGTGACAGTGTGTGATCAGCCACGTGAACAGTGCATGTTCAGCCACGTGATCAGTGCATGATAGCCACGTGATCAGTGCATGATCAGTTACGTGAGCAGTGCATGATCAGCCACGTGATCAGTGCATGGTCAGACACGTGAACAGTGTATGATCAGCCACGTGATCAGTGCATGATATCCAAGTGATCAGTGCATGATCATCACGTGATCAGTGTATGATCAGCCACGTGAACAGTGCATGCTCAGTCACGTGATCTGGGCCTGCTGAGCTGCGTGATTACTGTCTGCTCATCTGCTTGACAATTGCCAGCTGAGCTGCACGATTCCTGCCTGTCATCTGCTTGACAATTGCCAGCTGTGCTGCGTAATTCCTGCCTGCTCAGCTGCTTGATTATTGCCAGCTGAGCAGCATGATTCCTCACACCTGAGTTCCATGATTATTGCCTGCTGACTGATTCGTGCCTACTCAGCTCTTTGTTTATTGCCTCCAGAGGCACATGATCAGTGTATGATAGCAAACATGATCAGCGCATGATCAGTCACATGATCAGCGCCATTAAGTCACGTGATCACTACATGATAGTCATGTGATCAGTCCATGCTCAGTCACGGTATCAGTGCATGATCAGCCACGTGATCAGTGCATGATCTGTCACATGATTAGTGTATGATCATCCACGTGATCAGTGCATGGGCAGTCATGTGATCAGTGCATGATATAGACGTGATCAGTGCATGATCAGTCTCGTGATCAGTGCATGATAGCCACGTGATCAGTGCATGATCAGTCACCTGATGGGTGTATGATCATTCACGTGACCTGTACATGGTAGCTACATGATCATTGCATGATCAGCCACGTGAGTAGTGCATGATAGCCACGTGATCAGTGCATGATCAGTCACGTGATCAGTGCATGATCAGTCATGTGACCAGTACATGGTAGCTGCGTGATCATGCATGATCAGCCACGTGAGCAGTGCATGATAGCCACGTGATCAGTGCATGATCAGTCACGTGATCAGTGCATGATCAGTCACGTGATCAGTGCATGATCAGCCACGTGATCAGTGCATGATCAGCCACGTGATCAGTGCATGATCAGCCACGTGATCAGTGCATGATCAGCCACGTGATCAGTGTATGATCAGCCACGTGATCAGTGCATGATAGCCACGTGATCAGTGCATGATCAGTCACGTGATCAGTGTGATCAGCCACGTGATCAGTGCATGATAGCCACGTGATCAGTGCATGATCAGCCACGTGATCAGTGCATGATCAGCCACGTGATCAGTGCATGATCAGTCACGTGATCAGTGCATGATCAGCCACGTGATCAGTGCATGATAGCCACGTGATCAGTGCATGATCATCACGTGATCAGTGTATGATCAGCCACGTGAACAGTGCATGCTCAGTCACGTGATCTGGGCCTGCTGAGCTGCGTGATTACTGTCTGCTCATCTGCTTGACAATTGCCAGAGCTGCACGATTCCTGCCTGTCATCTGCTTGACAATTGCCAGCTGTGCTGCGTAATTCCTGCCTGCTCAGCTGCTTGATTATTGCCAGCTGAGCAGCATGATTCCTCACACCTGAGTTCCATGATTATTGCCTGCTGACTGTTTGATTCGTGCCTACTCAGCTCTTTGTTTATTGCCTCCAGAGGCACATGATCAGTGTATGATAGCAAACATGATCAGTGCATGATCAGTCACATGATCAGCGCCATTAAGTCACGTGATCACTACATGATAGTCATGTGATCAGTCCATGCTCAGTCACGTATCAGTGCATGATCAGCCACGTGATCAGTGCATGATCTGTCACATGATTAGTGTATGATCATCCACGTGATCAGTGCATGGGCAGTCATGTGATCAGTGCATGATATAGACGTGATCAGTGCATGATCAGTCTCGTGATCAGTGCATGATAGCCACGTGATCAGTGCATGATCAGTCACCTGATGGGTGTATGATCATTCACGTGACCTGTACATGGTAGCTACATGATCATTGCATGATCAGCCACGTGAGTAGTGCATGATAGCCACGTGATCAGTGCATGATCAGTCACGTGATCAGTGCATGATCAGTCATGTGACCAGTACATGGTAGCTGCGTGATCATGCATGATCAGCCACGTGATCAGTGCATGATAGCCACGTGATCAGTGCATGATCAGTCACGTGATCAGTGATCAGTCACGTGATCAGTGCATGATCAGTCACGTGATCAGTGCATGATAGCTGTGATCAGTGCATGATCAGTCACGTGATCAGTGCATGATCAGCCACGTGATCAGTGCATGATCAGTCACGTGATCAGTGCATGATCAGCCACGTGATCAGTGCATGATCAGCCACGTGATCAGTGCATGATCAGTCACGTGACAGTGCATGGTTGCACGTGATCTGCATGATCAGCCACGTGATCAGTGCATGATCAGCCACGTGATCAGTGCATGATCAGCCACGTGATCAGTGCATGATCAATTACGTGATCAGTGCATGATCAGTCACGTGACCAGTGCATGGTAGCACGTGATCATTGCATGATCAGCCACGTGATCAGTGCATGATAGCCACGTGATCAGTGCATGATAGCCACGTGATCAGTGCATGATCAGTCATGTGATACGTGTGTGATCAGCCACGTGATCAGTGCATGATATCCACGTGATCAGTGCATGACAGCCACGTGATCAGTGCATGAGAGCCACGTGATCAGTGCATGATCAGTCACGTGATACATGTGTGATCAGCCACGTGATCAGTGCATGATGAGCCACGTGATCAGTGCAGGATCAATTGTGATCAGTGCATGATCAGTCACGTGACCAGTACATGGTTGCTACGTGATCGTTGCATGATCAGCCACGTGAGCAGAGCATGATAGCCACGTGATCAGTGCATGATCAGTCACGTGATCAGTACATGATCAGTCACGTGAACAGTGCATGATCATTTACGTGATCTTTGCATGATCAGTCACGTGACCAGTATATGGTTGCTACGTGATCATTCCATGACGAGCCACGTGAGCAGTGCATGATAGCCACGTGATGTGTGCATGAGTTACGTGAGCAGAGTATGATCAGCCACGTGATCAGTGCATGAGTGCCACGTGATCAGTGCATGATATGTCACGTGACAGGTGTGTGATCAGCCACGTGAACAGTGCATGTTCAGCCACGTGATCAGTGCATGATAGCCACGTGATCAGTGCATGATCAGTTACGTGAGCAGTGCATGATCAGCCACGTGATCAGTGCATGGTCAGACACGTGAACAGTGTATGATCAGCCACGTGATCAGTGCATGATATCCAAGTGATCAGTGCATGATCATCACGTGATCAGTGTATGATCAGCCACGTGAACAGTGCATGCTCAGTCACGTGATCTGGGCCTGCTGAGCTGCGTGATTACTGTCTGCTCATCTGCTTGACAATTGCCAGCTGAGCTGCACGATTCCTGCCTGTCATCTGCTTGACAATTGCCAGCTGTGCTGCGTAATTCCTGCCTGCTCAGCTGCTTGATTATTGCCAGCTGAGCAGCATGATTCCTCACACCTGAGTTCCATGATTATTGCCTGCTGACTGTTTGATTCGTGCCTACTCAGCTCTTTGTTTATTGCCTCCAGAGGCACATGATCAGTGTATGATAGCAAACATGATCAGCGCATGATCAGTCACATGATCAGCGCCATTAAGTCACGTGATCACTACATGATAGTCATGTGATCAGTCCATGCTCAGTCACGGTATCAGTGCATGATCAGCCACGTGATCAGTGCATGATCTGTCACAAGATTAGTGTATGATCATCCACGTGATCAGTGCATGGGCAGTCATGTGATCAGTGCATGATATAGACGTGATCAGTGCATGATCAGTCTCGTGATCAGTGCATGATAGCCACGTGATCAGTGCATGATCAGTCACCTGATGGGTGTATGATCATTCACGTGACCTGTACATGGTAGCTACATGATCATTGCATGATCAGCCACGTGAGTAGTGCATGATAGCCACGTGATCACTGCATGATCAGTCACGTGATCAGTGCATGATCAGTCATGTGACCAGTACATGGTAGCTGCGTGATGCATGATCAGCCACGTGAGCAGTGCATGATAGCCACGTGATCAGTGCATGATCAGACACGTGATCAGTGCATGATCAGTCACGTGATCAGTGCATGATCAGCCACGTGATCAGTGCATGATCAGTCACGTGATCAGTGCATGATCAGCCACGTGATCAGTGCATGACCAGGCACGTGATCAGTGTATGATCAGCCACGTGATCAGTGCATGATAGCCACGTGATCAGTGCATGATCAGTCACGTGATCAGTGCATGATCAGTTACGTGATCAGTGCATGATCAGCCACGTGATCAGTGCATGATCAGCCACGTGATCAGTGCATGATACGTGATCAGTGCATGATCAGTCACGTGATCAGTACATGTAGCTACGTGATCAGTGCATGATCAGCCACGTGATCAGTGCATGATAGCCACGTGATCAGTGCATGATAGCCACGTGATCAGTGCATGATCAGTCATGTGATACGTGTGTGATCAGCACGTGATCAGTGCATGATATCCACGTGATCAGTGCATGACAGCCACGTGATCAGTGCATGAGAGCCACGTGATCAGTGCATGATCAGTCACGTGATACATGTGTGATCAGCCACGTGATCAGTGCATGATGAGCCACGTGATCAGTGCAGGATCAATTACGTGATCAGTGCATGATCAGTCACGTGACCAGTACATGGTTGCTACGTGATCGTTGCATGATCAGCCACGTGAGCAGAGCATGATAGCCACGTGATCAGTGCATGATCAGTCACGTGATCAGTACATGATCAGTCACGTGAACAGTGCATGATCATTTACGTGATCTGTGCATGATCAGTCACGTGACCAGTATATGGTAGCTACGTGATCATTCCATGACGAGCCACGTGAGCAGTGCATGATAGCCACGTGATGTGTGCATGAGTTACGTGAGCAGAGTATGATCAGCCACGTGATCAGTGCATGAGTGCCACGTGATCAGTGCATGATATGTCACGTGACAGGTGTGTGATCAGCCACGTGAACAGTGCATGTTCAGCCACGTGATCAGTGCATGATAGCCACGTGATCAGTGCATGATCAGTTACGTGAGCAGTGTATGATCAGCCACGTGATCAGTGCATGGTCAGACACGTGAACAGTGTATGATCAGCCACGTGATCAGTGCATGATATCCAAGTGATCAGTGCATGATCATCACGTGATCAGTGTATGATCAGCCACGTGAACAGTGCATGCTCAGTCACGTGATCTGGGCCTGCTGAGCTGCGTGATTACTGTCTGCTCATCTGCTTGACAATTGCCAGCTGAGCTGCACGATTCCTGCCTGTCATCTGCTTGACAATTGCCAGCTGTGCTGCGTAATTCCTGCCTGCTCAGCTGCTTGATTATTGCCAGCTGAGCAGCATGATTCCTCACACCTGAGTTCCATGATTATTGCCTGCTGACTGTTTGATTCGTGCCTACTCAGCTCTTTGTTTATTGCCTCCAGAGGCACATGATCAGTGTATGATAGCAAACATGATCAGCGCATGATCAGTCACATGATCAGCGCCATTAAGTCACGTGATCACTACATGATAGTCATGTGATCAGTCCATGCTCAGTCACGGTATCAGTGCATGATCAGCCACGTGATCAGTGCATGATCTGTCACAAGATTAGTGTATGATCATCCACGTGATCAGTGCATGGGCAGTCATGTGATCAGTGCATGATATAGACGTGATCAGTGCATGATCAGTCTCGTGATCAGTGCATGATAGCCACGTGATCAGTGCATGATCAGTCACCTGATGGGTGTATGATCATTCACGTGACCTGTACATGGTAGCTACATGATCATTGCATGATCAGCCACGTGAGTAGTGCATGATAGCCACGTGATCAGTGCATGATCAGTCACGTGATCAGTGCATGATCAGTCATGTGACCAGTACATGGTAGCTGCGTGATCATGCATGATCAGCCACGTGAGCAGTGCATGATAGCCACGTGATCAGTGCATGATCAGACACGTGATCAGTGCATGATCAGCCACGTGATCAGTGCATGATAGCCACGTGATCAGTGCATGATCAGTCATGTGATACGTGTGTGATCAGCCACGTGATCAGTGCATGATATCCACGTGATCAGTGCATGACAGCCACGTGATCAGTGCATGATAGCCACGTGATCAGTGCATGATCAGTCACGTGATACATGTGTGATCAGCCACGTGATCAGTGCATGATGAGCCACGTGATCAGTGCATGATCAATTACGTGATCAGTGCATGATCAGTCACGTGACCAGTACATGGTTGCTACGTGATCGTGCATGATCAGCCACGTGAGCAGCATGATAGCCACGTGATCAGTGCATGATCAGTCACGTGATCAGTGCATGATCAGTCACGTGAACAGTGCATGATCATTTACGTGATCTGTGCATGATCAGTCACGTGACCAGTATATGGTAGCTACGTGATCATTCCATGACGAGCCACGTGAGCAGTGCATGATAGCCACGTGATGTGTGCATGAGTTACGTGAGCAGAGTATGATCAGCCACGTGATCAGTGCATGAGTGCCACGTGATCAGTGCATGATATGTCACGTGACAGGTGTGTGATCAGCCACGTGAACAGTGCATGTTCAGCCACGTGATCAGTGCATGATAGCCACGTGATCAGTGCATGATCAGTTACGTGAGCAGTGTATGATCAGCCACGTGATCAGTGCATGGTCAGACACGTGAACAGTGTATGATCAGCCACGTGATCAGTGCATGATATCCAAGTGATCAGTGCATGATCATCACGTGATCAGTGTATGATCAGCCAC
The DNA here is from genome assembly GCF_032452875.1 of Bos javanicus. NCBI lineage: Eukaryota > Metazoa > Chordata > Mammalia > Artiodactyla > Bovidae > Bos > Bos javanicus. The sequence continues at coordinate 42,689 of NW_026894941.1, forward strand.
GTGAACAGTGCATGCTCAGTCACGTGATCTGGGCCTGCTGAGCTGCGTGATTACTGTCTGCTCATCTGCTTGACAATTGCCAGCTGAGCTGCACGATTCCTGCCTGTCATCTGCTTGACAATTGCCAGCTGTGCTGCGTAATTCCTGCCTGCTCAGCTGCTTGATTATTGCCAGCTGAGCAGCATGATTCCTCACACCTGAGTTCCATGATTATTGCCTGCTGACTGTTTGATTCGTGCCTACTCAGCTCTTTGTTTATTGCCTCCAGAGGCACATGATCAGTGTATGATAGCAAACATGATCAGCGCATGATCAGTCACATGATCAGCGCCATTAAGTCACGTGATCACTACATGATAGTCATGTGATCAGTCCATGCTCAGTCACGGTATCAGTGCATGATCAGCCACGTGATCAGTGCATGATCTGTCACAAGATTAGTGTATGATCATCCACGTGATCAGTGCATGGGCAGTCATGTGATCAGTGCATGATATAGACGTGATCAGTGCATGATCAGTCTCGTGATCAGTGCATGATAGCCACGTGATCAGTGCATGATCAGTCACCTGATGGGTGTATGATCATTCACGTGACCTGTACATGGTAGCTACATGATCATTGCATGATCAGCCACGTGAGTAGTGCATGATAGCCACGTGATCACTGCATGATCAGTCACGTGATCAGTGCATGATCAGTCATGTGACCAGTACATGGTAGCGTGATCAGTGCATGATCAGCCACGTGAGCAGTGCATGATAGCCACGTGATCAGTGCATGATCAGTCACGTGATCAGTGCATGATCAGCCACGTGATCAGTGCATGATCAGACACGTGATCAGTGCATGATCAGTCACGTGATCAGTGCATGATCAGCCACGTGATCAGTGCATGATCAGTCACGTGATCAGTGCATGATCAGCCACGTGATCAGTGCATGATAGCCACGTGATCAGTGCATGATCAGTCACGTGATCAGTGCATGATCAGTTACGTGATCAGTGCATGATCAGCCACGTGATCAGTGCATGATCAGCCACGTGATCAGTGCATGATCAATTACGTGATCAGTGCATGATCAGTCACGTGACCAGTACATGGTAGCTACGTGATCATTGCATGATCAGCCACGTGATCAGTGCATGATAGCCACGTGATCAGTGCATGATAGCCACGTGATCAGTGCATGATCAGTCATGTGATACGTGTGTGATCAGCCACGTGATCAGTGCATGATATCCACGTGATCAGTGCATGACAGCCACGTGATCAGTGCATGAGAGCCACGTGATCAGTGCATGATCAGTCACGTGATACATGTGTGATCAGCCACGTGATCAGTGCATGATGAGCCACGTGATCAGTGCATGATCAATTACGTGATCAGTGCATGATCAGTCACGTGACCAGTACATGGTTGCCACGTGATCGTGCATGATCAGCCACGTGAGCAGTGCATGATAGCCACGTGATCAGTGCATGATCAGTCACGTGATCAGTGCATGATCAGTCACGTGAACAGTGCATGATCATTTACGTGATCTTTGCATGATCAGTCACGTGACCAGTATATGGTTGCTACGTGATCATTCCATGACGAGCCACGTGAGCAGTGCATGATAGCCACGTGATGTGTGCATGAGTTACGTGAGCAGAGTATGATCAGCCACGTGATCAGTGCATGAGTGCCACGTGATCAGTGCATGATATGTCACGTGACAGGTGTGTGATCAGCCACGTGAACAGTGCATGTTCAGCCACGTGATCAGTGCATGATAGCCACGTGATCAGTGCATGATCAGTTACGTGAGCAGTGCATGATCAGCCACGTGATCAGTGCATGGTCAGACACGTGAACAGTGTATGATCAGCCACGTGATCAGTGCATGATATCCACGTGATCAGTGCATGATCATCACGTGATCAGTGTATGATCAGCCACGTGAACAGTGCATGCTCAGTCACGTGATCAGGGCCTGCTGAGCTGCGTGATTACTGTCTGCTCATCTGCTTGACAATTGCCAGAGCTGCACGATTCCTGCCTGTCATCTGCTTGACAATTGCCAGCTGTGCTGCGTAATTCCTGCCTGCTCAGCTGCTTGATTATTGCCAGCTGAGCAGCATGATTCCTCACACCTGAGTTCCATGATTATTGCCTGCTGACTGTTTGATTCGTGCCTACTCAGCTCTTTGTTTATTGCCTCCAGAGGCACATGATCAGTGTATGATAGCAAACATGATCAGCGCATGATCAGTCACATGATCAGCGCATTAAGTCACGTGATCACTACATGATAGTCATGTGATCAGTCCATGCTCAGTCACGGTACAGTGCATGATCAGCCACGTGATCAGTGCATGATCTGTCACATGATCAGTGTATGATCATCCACGTGATCAGTGCATGATGGCAGTCATGTGATCAGTGCATGATATAGACGTGATCAGTGCATGATCAGTCACGTGATCAGTGCATGATAGCCACGTGATCAGTGCATGATCAGTCACCTGATGGGTGTATGATCAGTCACGTGACCTGTACATGATAGCTACATGATCATTGCATGATCAGCCACGTGAGTAGTGCATGATAGCCACGTGATCAGTGCATGATCAGTCACGTGATCAGTGCATGATCAGTCACGTGACCAGTACATGGTAGCTGTGATCATGCATGATCAGCCACGTGAGCAGTGCATGATAGCCACGTGATCAGTGCATGATCAGTCACGTGATCAGTGCATGATCAGCCACGTGATCAGTGCATGATCAGCCACGTGATCAGTGCATGATCAGTCACGTGATCAGTGTGATCAGCCACGTGATCAGTGCATGATCAGCCATGATCAGTGCATGATCAGCCACGTGATCAGTGCATGATCAGCCACGTGATCAGTGCATGATCACACGTGATACAGTGTATGATCAGCCACGTGATCAGTGCATGATAGCCACGTGATCAGTGCATGATCAATCACGTGATCAGTGTATGATCAGCCACGTGAACAGTGCATGCTCAGTCACGTGATCAGGGCCTGCTGAGCTGCGTGATTACTGTCTGCTCATCTGCTTGACAATTGCCAGCTGAGCTGCACGATTCCTGCCTGTCATCTGCTTGACAATTGCCAGCTGTGCTGCGTAATTCCTGCCTGCTCAGCTGCTTGATTATTGCCAGCTGAGCAGCATGATTCCTCACACCTGAGTTCCATGATTATTGCCTGCTGACTGTTTGATTCGTGCCTACTCAGCTCTTTGTTTATTGCCTCCAGAGGCACATGATCAGTGTATGATAGCAAACATGATCAGTGCATGATCAGTCACATGATCAGCGCCATTAAGTCACGTGATCACTACATGATAGTCATGTGATCAGTCCATGCTCAGTCACGGTATCAGTGCATGATCAGCCACGTGATCAGTGCATGATCTGTCACATGATTAGTGTATGATCATCCACGTGATCAGTGCATGGGCAGTCATGTGATCAGTGCATGATATAGACGTGATCAGTGCATGATCAGTCTCGTGATCAGTGCATGATAGCCACGTGATCAGTGCATGATCAGTCACCTGATGGGTGTATGATCATTCACGTGACCTGTACATGGTAGCTACATGATCATTGCATGATCAGCCACGTGAGTAGTGCATGATAGCCACGTGATCAGTGCATGATCAGTCACGTGATCAGTGCATGATCAGTCATGTGACCAGTACATGGTAGCTGCGTGATCATGCATGATCAGCCACGTGAGCAGTGCATGATAGCCACGTGATCAGTGCATGATCAGACACGTGATCAGTGCATGATCAGTCACGTGATCAGTGCATGATCAGCCACGTGATCAGTGCATGATCAGTCACGTGATCAGTGCATGATCAGCCACGTGATCAGTGCATGATCAGGCACGTGATCAGTGTATGTCAGCCACGTGATCAGTGCATGATAGCCACGTGATCAGTGCATGATCAGTCACGTGATCAGTGCATGATCAGTTACGTGATCAGTGCATGATCAGCCACGTGATCAGTGCATGATCAGCCACATGATCAGTGCATCAATACGTGATCAGTGCATGATCAGTCACGTGATCAGTACATGGTAGCTACGTGATCATTGCATGATCAGCCACGTGATCAGTGCATGATAGCCACGTGATCAGTGCATGATAGCCACGTGATCAGTGCATGATCAGTCATGTGATACGTGTGTGATCAGCCACGTGATCAGTGCATGATATCCACGTGATCAGTGCATGACAGCCACGTGATCAGTGCATGAGAGCCACGTGATCAGTGCATGATCAGTCACGTGATACATGTGTGATCAGCCACGTGATCAGTGCATGATGAGCCACGTGATCAGTGCAGGATCAATTACGTGATCAGTGCATGATCAGTCACGTGACCAGTACATGGTTGCCACGTGATCGTTGCATGATCAGCCACGTGAGCAGAGCATGATAGCCACGTGATCAGTGCATGATCAGTCACGTGATCAGTACATGATCAGTCACGTGAACAGTGCATGATCATTTACGTGATCTTTGCATGATCAGTCACGTGACCAGTATATGGTTGCTACGTGATCATTGCATGACGAGCCACGTGAGCAGTGCATGATAGCCACGTGATGTGTGCATGAGTTACGTGAGCAGAGTATGATCAGCCACGTGATCAGTGCATGAGTGCCACGTGATCAGTGCATGATATGTCACGTGACAGTGTATGATCAGCCACGTGATCAGTGCATGTTCAGTCACGTGATCAGTGCATGATCAGCCACGTGATCAGTGCATGATATTCAAGTGATCAGTGCATGATCATCACGTGATCAGTGTATGATCAGCCACGTGAACAGTGCATGCTCAGTCACGTGATCAGGGCCTGCTGAGCTGCGTGATTACTGTCTGCTCATCTGCTTGACAATTGCCAGCTGAGCTGCACGATTCCTGCCTGTCATCTGCTTGACAATTGCCAGCTGTGCTGCGAATTCCTGCCTGCTCAGCTGCTTGATTATTGCCAGCTGAGCAGCATGATTCCTCACACCTGAGTTCCATGATTATTGCCTGCTGACTGTTTGATTCGTGCCTACTCAGCTCTTTGTTTATTGCCTCCAGAGGCACATGATCAGTGTATGATAGCAAACATGATCAGCGCATGATCAGTCACATGATCAGCGCCATTAAGTCACGTGATCACTACATGATAGTCATGTGATCAGTCCATGCTCAGTCACGGTATCAGTGCATGATCAGCCACGTGATCAGTGCATGATCTGTCACAAGATTAGTGTATGATCATCCACGTGATCAGTGCATGGGCAGTCATGTGATCAGTGCATGATATAGACGTGACACATGATCAGTCTCGTGATCAGTGCATGACACGTGATCAGTGCATGATCAGTCACCTGATGGGTGTATGATCATTCACGTGACCTGTACATGGTAGCTACATGATCATTGCATGATCAGCCACGTGAGTAGTGCATGATAGCCACGTGATCACTGCATGATCAGTCACCAGTGCATGATCAGTCATGTGACCAGTACATGGTAGCTGCGTGATCATGGCATGATCAGCCACGTGAGCAGTGCATGATAGCCACGTGATCAGTGCATGATCAGACACGTGATCAGTGCATGATCAGCCACGTGATCAGTGCATGATCAGCCACGTGATCAGTGCATGATCAGTCACGTGATCAGTGTGTGATCAGCCACGTGATCAGTGCATGATAGCCACGTGATCAGTGCATGATCAGCCACGTGATCAGTGCATGATCAGCCACGTGATCAGTGCATGATCAGTCACGTGATCAGTGTATGATCAGCCACGTGATCAGTGCATGATAGCCACGTGATCAGTGCATGATCAATCACGTGATCAGTGTATGATCAGCCACGTGAACAGTGCATGCTCAGTCACGTGATCTGGGCCTGCTGAGCTGCGTGATTACTGTCTGCTCATCTGCTTGACAATTGCCAGCTGAGCTGCACGATTCCTGCCTGTCATCTGCTTGACAATTGCCAGCTGTGCTGCGTAATCCTGCCTGCTCAGCTGCTTGATTATTGCCAGCTGAGCAGCATGATTCCTCACACCTGAGTTCCATGATTATTGCCTGCTGACTGTTTGATTCGTGCCTACTCAGCTCTTTGTTTATTGCCTCCAGAGGCACATGATCAGTGTATGATAGCAAACATGATCAGCGCATGATCAGTCACATGATCAGCGCCATTAAGTCACGTGATCACTACATGATAGTCATGTGATCAGTCCATGCTCAGTCACGGTATCAGTGCATGATCAGCCACGTGATCAGTGCATGATCTGTCACATGATTAGTGTATGATCATCCACGTGATCAGTGCATGGGCAGTCATGTGATCAGTGCATGATATAGACGTGATCAGTGCATGATCAGTCTCGTGATCAGTGCATGATAGCCACGTGATCAGTGCATGATCAGTCACCTGATGGGTGTATGATCATTCACGTGACCTGTACATGGTAGCTACATGATCATTGCATGATCAGCCACGTGAGTAGTGCATGATAGCCACGTGATCAGTGCATGATCAGTCACGTGATCAGTGCATGATCAGTCATGTGACCAGTACATGGTAGCTGCGTGATCATGCATGATCAGCCACGTGATCAGTGCATGATAGCCACGTGATCAGTGCATGATCAGACACGTGATCAGTGCATGATCAGTCACGTGATCAGTGCATGATCAGCCACGTGATCAGTGCATGATCAGTCACGTGATCAGTGCATGATCAGCCACGTGATCAGTGCATGATAGCCACGTGATCAGTGCATGATCAGTCACGTGATCAGTGCATGATCAGTCACGTGATCAGTGTGCATGATCAGCCACGTGATCAGTGCATGATCAGCCACATGATCAGTGCATGATCAATTACGTGATCAGTGCATGATCAGTCACGTGACCAGTACATGGTAGCTACGTGATCATTGCATGATCAGCCACGTGATCAGTGCATGATAGCCACGTGATCAGTGCATGATAGCCACGTGATCAGTGCATGATCAGTCACGTGATACGTGTGTGATCAGCCACGTGATCAGTGCATGATATCCACGTGATCAGTGCATGACAGCCACGTGATCAGTGCATGAGAGCCACGTGATCAGTGCATGATCAGTCACGTGATACATGTGTGATGAGCCACGTGATCAGTGCATGATGAGCCACGTGATCAGTGCATGATCAATTACGTGATCAGTGCATGATCAGTCACGTGACCAGTACATGGTTGCTACGTGATCGTGCATGATCAGCCACGTGATCAGAGCATGATAGCCACGTGATCAGTGCATGATCAGTCACGTGATCAGTACATGATCAGTCACGTGAACAGTGCATGATCATTTACGTGATCTTTGCATGATCAGTCACGTTACCAGTATATGGTTGCTACGTGATCATTCCATGACGAGCCACGTGAGCAGTGCATGATAGCCACGTGATGTGTGCATGAGTTACGTGAGCAGTGCATGATCAGCCACGTGATCAGTGCATGAGTGCCACGTGATCAGTGCATGATATGTCACGTGACAGGTGTGTGATCAGCCACGTGAACAGTGCATGTTCAGCCACGTGATCAGTGCATGATAGCCACGTGATCAGTGCATGATCAGTTACGTGATCAGTGCATGATCAGCCACGTGATCAGTGCATGGTCAGCCACGTGAACAGTGTATGATCAGCCACGTGATCAGTGCATGATATCCAAGTGATCAGTGCATGATCATCACGTGATCAGTGTATGATCAGCCACGTGAACAGTGCATGCTCAGTCACGTGATCTGGGCCTGCTGAGCTGCGTGATTACTGTCTGCTCATCTGCTTGACAATTGCCAGCTGAGCTGCACGATTCCTGCCTGTCATCTGCTTGACAATTGCCAGCTGTGCTGCGTAATTCCTGCCTGCTCAGCTGCTTGATTATTGCCAGCTGAGCAGCATGATTCCTCACAGCTGAGTTCCATGATTATTGCCTGCTGACTGTTTGATTCGTGCCTACTCAGCTCTTTGTTTATTGCCTCCAGAGGCACATGATCAGTGTATGATAGCAAACATGATCAGTGCATGATCAGTCACATGATCAGCGCCATTAAGTCACGTGATCACTACATGATAGTCATGTGATCAGTCCATGCTCAGTCATGGTATCAGTGCATGATCAGCCACGTGATCAGTGCATGATCTGTCACAAGATGGGCCATATGATCATCCACGTGATCAGTGCACGGGCAGTCATGTGATCAGTGCATGATATAGACGTGAACAGTGCATGATCAGTCTCGTGATCAGTGCATGATAGCCACGTGATCAGTGCATGATCAGTCACCTGATGGGTGTATGATCATTCACGTGACCTGTACATGGTAGCTACATGATCATTGCATGATCAGCCACGTGAGTAGTGCATGATAGCCACGTGATCACTGCATGATCAGTCACGTGATCAGTGCATGATCAGTCATGTGACCAGTACATGGTAGCTGCGTGACCATGGCATGATCAGCCACGTGAGCAGTGCATGATAGCCACGTGATCAGTGCATGATCAGTCACGAGATCAGTGCATACGAGCCACGTGATCAGTGCATGATAGCCACGTGATCAGTGCATGATCAGTCATGTGATACGTGTGTGATCAGCCACGTGATCAGTGCATGATA
>NW_026894942.1:0-51361 GCF_032452875.1 Bos javanicus
GCATGATCAGTCACGTGATCAGTGCATGATCAGCCACGTGATCAGTGCATGATCAGGCACGTGATCAGTGTATGTCAGCCACGTGATCAGTGCATGATAGCCACGTGATCAGTGCATGATCAGTCACGTGATCAGTGCATGATCAGTTACGTGATCAGTGTATGATCAGCCACGTGATCAGTGCATGATCAGCCACGTGATCAGTGCATGATCAATTACGTGATCAGTGCATGATCAGTTACGTGACCAGTACATGGTAGCTACGTGATCATTGCATGATCAGCCACGTGATCAGTGCATGATAGCCACGTGATCAGTGCATGATCAGCCACGTGATCAGTGCATGATCAGTCATGTGATACGTGTGTGATCAGCCACGTGATCAGTGCATGATATCCACGTGATCAGTGCATGACAGCCACGTGATCAGTGCATGATAGCCACGTGATCAGTGCATGATCAGTCACGTGATACATGTGATCAGCCACGTGATCAGTGCATGATGAGCCACGTGATCAGTGCAGGATCAATTACGTGATCAGTGCATGATCAGTCACGTGACCAGCATGGTTTACGTGATCGTTGCATGATCAGCCACGTGAGCAGAGCATGATAGCCACGTGATCAGTGCATGATCAGTCACGTGATCAGTACATGATCAGTCACGTGAACAGTGCATGATCATTTACGTGATCTTTGCATGATCAGTCACGTGACCAGTATATGGTTGCTACGTGATCATTCCATGACGAGCCACGTGAGCAGTGCATGATAGCCACGTGATGTGTGCATGAGTTACGTGAGCAGAGTATGATCAGCCACGTGATCAGTGCATGAGTGCCACGTGATCAGTGCATGATATGTCACGTGCATGATCAGCCACGTGAACAGTGCATGTTCAGCCACGTGATCAGTGCATGATAGCCACGTGATCAGTGCATGATCAGTTACGTGAGCAGTGTATGATCAGCCACGTGATCAGTGCATGGTCAGACACGTGAACAGTGTATGATCAGCCACGTGATCAGTGCATGATATCCAAGTGATCAGTGCATGATCATCACGTGATCAGTGTATGATCAGCCACGTGAACAGTGCATGCTCAGTCACGTGATCTGGGCCTGCTGAGCTGCGTGATTACTGTCTGCTCATCTGCTTGACAATTGCCAGCTGAGCTGCACGATTCCTGCCTGTCATCTGCTTGACAATTGCCAGCTGTGCTGCGTAATTCCTGCCTGCTCAGCTGCTTGATTATTGCCAGCTGAGCAGCATGATTCCTCACACCTGAGTTCCATGATTATTGCCTGCTGACTGTTTGATTCGTGCCTACTCAGCTCTTTGTTTATTGCCTCCAGAGGCACATGATCAGTGTATGATAGCAAACATGATCAGCGCATGATCAGTCACATGATCAGCGCCATTAAGTCACGTGATCACTACATGATAGTCATGTGATCAGTCCATGCTCAGTCACGGTATCAGTGCATGATCAGCCACGTGATCAGTGCATGATCTGTCACAAGATTAGTGTATGATCATCCACGTGATCAGTGCATGGGCAGTCATGTGATCAGTGCATGATATAGACGTGACAGTGCATGATCAGTCTCGTGATCAGTGCATGATAGCCACGTGATCAGTGCATGATCAGTCACCTGATGGGTGTATGATCATTCACGTGACTGTACATGGTAGCTACATGATCATTGCATGATCAGCCACGTGAGTAGTGCATGATAGCCACGTGATCACTGCATGATCAGTCACGTGATCAGTGCATGATCAGTCATGTGACCAGTACATGGTAGCTGCGTGATCATGGCATGATCAGCCACGTGAGCAGTGCATGATAGCCACGTGATCAGTGCATGATCAGACACGAGATCAGTGCATGATCAGTCACGTGATCAGTGCATGATCAGCCACGTGATCAGCATGTGCACGTGATCAGTGCATGTCCAGCCACGTGATCAGTGCATGATCAGCCACGTGATCAGTGCATGATCAGTCACGTGATCAGTGCATGATCAGTCATGTGATCAGTGCATGATCAGCCACGTGATCAGTGCATGATCAGCCACATGATCAGTGCATGATCAATTACGTGATCAGTGCATGATCAGTCACGTGACCAGTACATGGTAGCTACGTGATCATTGCATGATCAGCCACGTGATCAGTGCATGATAGCCACGTGATCAGTGCATGATAGCCACGTGATCAGTGCATGATCAGTCATGTGAGATACGTGTGTGATCAGCCACGTGATCAGTGCATGATATCCACGTGATCAGTGCATGACAGCCATGATCAGTGCATGAGAGCCACGTGATCAGTGCATGATCAGTCACGTGATACATGTGTGATCAGCCACGTGATCAGTGCATGATGAGCCACGTGATCAGTGCATGATCAATTACGTGATCAGTGCATGATCAGTCACGTGACCAGTACATGGTTGCCATGACGTGCATGATCAGCCACGAGCAGAGCATGATAGCCACGTGATCAGTGCATGATCAGCCACGTGATCAGTGCATGATCAGTCACGTGAACAGTGCATGATCATTTACGTGATCTTTGCATGATCAGTCACGTTACCAGTATATGGTTGCCACGTGATCATTCCATGACGCAGCCACGTGAGCAGTGCATGATAGCCACGTGATGTGTGCATGAGTTACGTGATAGAGTATGATCAGCCACGTGATCAGTGCATGAGTGCCACGTGATCAGTGCATGATATGTCACGTGACAGGTGTGTGATCAGCCACGTGAACAGTGCATGTTCAGCCACGTGATCAGTGCATGATAGCCACGTGATCAGTGCATGATCAGTCACGTGAGCAGTGTATGATCAGCCACGTGATCAGTGCATGGTCAGACACGTGACAGTGTATGATCAGCCACGTGATCAGTGCATGATATCCAAGTGATCAGTGCATGATCACACGTGATCAGTGTATGATCAGCCACGTGAACAGTGCATGCTCAGTCACGTGATCAGGGCCTGCTGAGCTGCGTGATTACTGTCTGCTCATCTGCTTGACAATTGCCAGCTGAGCTGCACGATTCCTGCCTGTCATCTGCTTGACAATTGCCAGCTGTGCTGCGTAATTCCTGCCTGCTCAGCTGCTTGATTATTGCCAGCTGAGCAGCATGATTCCTCACACCTGAGTTCCATGATTATTGCCTGCTGACTGTTTGATTCGTGCCACTCAGCTCTTTGTTTATTGCCTCCAGAGGCACATGATCAGTGTATGATAGCAAACATGATCAGCGCATGATCAGTCACATGATCAGCGCCATTAAGTCACGTGATCACTACATGATAGTCATGTGATCAGTCCATGCTCAGTCACGGTATCAGTGCATGATCAGCCACGTGATCAGTGCATGATCTGTCACGTGATTAGTGTATGATCAGCCACGTGATCAGTGCATGGGCAGTCATGTGATCAGTGCATGATATAGACGTGATCAGTGCATGATCAGTCACGTGATCAGTGCATGATAGCCACGTGATCAGTGCATGATCAGTCACCTGATGGGTGTATGATCATTCACGTGACCTGTACATGGTAGCTACATGATCATTGCATGATCAGCCACGTGAGTAGTTCATGATAGCCACGTGATCAGTGCATGATCAGTCACGTGATCAGTGCATGATCAGTCATGTGACCAGTGCATGGTAGCTGCGTGATCATGGCATGATCAGCCACGTGAGAGTGCATGATATCACGTGATCAGTGCATGATCAGCACGTGATCAGTGCATGATCAGTCACGTGATCAGTGCATGATCAGTCACGTGATCAGTGCATGATCAGCCACGTGATCAGTGCATGATCAGCCACGTGATCAGTGCATGATCAGTCACGTGATCAGTGCATGATCAGCCACGTGATCAGTGCATGATAGCCACGTGATCAGTGCATGATCAGTTATGTGACTGCATGATCAGCCACGTGATCAGTGCATGATCAGCCACGTGATCAGTGCATGATCAATTACGTGATCAGTGCATGATCAGTCACGTGATCAGTACATGGTAGCCACGTGATCAGTGCCTGATCAGCCACGTGATCAGTGCATGATAGCCACGTGATCAGTGCATGATAGCCACGTGATCAGTGCATGATCAGTCATGTGATACGTGTGTGATCAGCCACGTGATCAGTGCATGATATCCACGTGATCAGTGCAGATCAGCCACGTGATCAGTGCATGAGAGCCACGATCAGTGCATGATCAGCCACGTGATACATGTGTGATCAGCCACGTGATCAGTGCATGATGAGCCACGTGATCAGTGCAGGATCAATGATCAGTGCATGATCAGTCACGTGACCAGTATGATGGTTTCAGATCATTGCATGATCAGCCACGTGAGCAGAGCATGATAGCCACGTGATCAGTGCATGATCAGTCACGTGATCAGTACATGATCAGTCACGTGAACAGTGCATGATCATTTACGTGATTTGCATGATCAGTCACGTAACCAGTATATGGTTGCTACGTGATCATTCCATGACAGCCACGTGAGCAGTGCATGATAGCCACGTGATGTGCATGAGTTACGTGAGCAGAGTATGATCAGCCACGTGATCAGTGCATGAGTGCCACGTGATCAGTGCATGATATGTCACGTGACAGGTGTGTGATCAGCCACGTGAACAGTGCATGTTCAGCCACGTGATCAGTGCATGATAGCCACGTGATCAGTGCATGATCAGTTACGTGAGCAGTGTATGATCAGCCACGTGATCAGTGCATGGTCAGACACGTGAACAGTGTATGATCAGCCACGTGATCAGTGCATGATATCCGTGATCAGTGCATGATCATCACGTGATCAGTGTGTGATCAGCCACGTGAACAGTGCATGCTCAGTCACGTGATCTGGGCCTGCTGAGCTGCGTGATTACTGTCTGCTCATCTGCTTGACAATTGCCAGCTGAGCTGCACGATTCCTGCCTGTCATCTGCTTGACAATTGCCAGCTGTGCTGCGTAATTCCTGCCTGCTCAGCTGCTTGATTATTGCCAGCTGAGCAGCATGATTCCTCACACCTGAGTTCCATGATTATTGCCTGCTGACTGTTTGATTCGTGCCTACTCAGCTCTTTGTTTATTGCCTCCAGAGGCACATGATCAGTGTATGATAGCAAACATGATCAGCGCATGATCAGTCACATGATCAGCGCCATTAAGTCACGTGATCACTACATGATAGTCATGTGATCAGTCCATGCTCAGTCACGTATCAGTGCATGATCAGCCACGTGATCAGTGCATGATCTGTCACAAGATTAGTGTATGATCATCCACGTGATCAGTGCATGGCAGTCATGTGATCAGTGCATGATATAGACGTGATCAGTGCATGATCAGTCTCGTGATCAGTGCATGATAGCCACGTGATCAGTGCATGATCAGTCACCTGATGGGTGCATGATCATTCACGTGATGTACATGGTAGCTACATGATCAGTGCATGATCAGCCACGTGATCAGTGCATGATCAGCCACGTGATCAGCATGATCAGTCACGTGATCAGTGCATGATCAGTCATGTGATCAGTACATGGTAGCCACGTGATCAGTGCATGATCAGCCACGTGATCAGTGCATGATAGCCACGTGATCAGTGCATGATCAGTCATGTGATAGTGTGTGATCAGCCACGTGATCAGTGCATGATCCACGTGATCAGTGCATGATAGCCACGTGATCAGTGCATGATAGCCACGTGATCAGTGCATGATCAGTCACGTGATAATGTGTGATCAGCCACGTGATCAGTGCATGATGAGCCACGTGATCAGTGCAGGATCAATTACGTGATCAGTGCATGATCAGTCACGACCAGCATGGTTGCTACGTGATCGTGCATGATCAGCCACGTGAGCAGAGCATGATAGCCACGTGATCAGTGCATGATCAGTCACATCAGTACATGATCAGTCACGTGAACAGTGCATGATCATTTACGTGATCTTTGCATGATCAGTCACGTGACCAGTATACGTTCGTGATCATTCCATGACGAGCCACGTGAGCAGTGCATGATAGCCACGTGATGTGTGCATGAGTTACGTGAGCAGAGTATGATCAGCCACGTGATCAGTGCATGAGTGCCACGTGATCAGTGCATGATATGTCACGTGACAGGTGTGTGATCAGCCACGTGAACAGTGCATGTTCAGCCACGTGATCAGTGCATGATAGCCACGTGATCAGTGCATGATCAGTTACGTGAGCAGTGCATGATCAGCCACGTGATCAGTGCATGGTCAGACACGTGAACAGTGCATGATCAGCCACGCGATCAGTGCATGATATCCAAGTGATCAGTGCATGATCATCACGTGATCAGTGCATGATCAGCCACGTGAACAGTGCATGCTCAGTCACGTGATCTGGGCCTGCTGAGCTGCGTGATTACTGTCTGCTCATCTGCTTGACAATTGCCAGCTGAGCTGCACGATTCCTGCCTGTCATCTGCTTGACAATTGCCAGCTGTGCTGCGAATTCCTGCCTGCTCAGCTGCTTGATTATTGCCAGCTGAGCAGCATGATTCCTCACACCTGAGTTCCATGATTATTGCCTGCTGACTGTTTGATTCGTGCCTACTCAGCTCTTTGTTTATTGCCTCCAGAGGCACATGATCAGTGCATGATAGCAAACATGATCAGCGCATGATCAGTCACATGATCAGCGCCATTAAGTCACGTGATCACTACATGATAGTCATGTGATCAGTCCATGCTCAGTCACGGTATCAGTGCATGATCAGCCACGTGATCAGTGCATGATCTGTCACATGATTAGTGTATGATCATCCACGTGATCAGTGCATGGGCAGTCATGTGATCAGTGCATGATATAGACGTGATCAGTGCATGATCAGTCTTGATCAGTGCATGATAGCCACGCGATCAGTGCATGATCAGTCACCTGATGGGTGTATGATCATTCACGTGACCTGTACATGGTAGCTACATGATCATTGCATGATCAGCCACGTGAGTAGTGCATGATAGCCACGTGATCACTGCATGATCAGTCACGTGATCAGTGCATGATCAGTCACCAGTACATTAGCTGCAGTGCACGTGATGCATGATAGCCACGTGATCAGTGCATGGCATGATCAGTCATGATCAGTCAGCATGCATGATCAGACGTGATCAGTGCATGATCAGCACGTGATCAGTGCATGATGCCACGTGATCAGTGCATGATCAGCCACGTGATCAGTGCATGTCCAGCCACGTGATCAGTGCATGATAGCTCAGTGATCAGTGATCAGTGATGATCAGCCACGTGATCAGTGCATGATCAGCCACATGATCAGTGCATGATCAATTACGTGATCAGTGCATGATCAGTCACGTGACCAGTACATGGTAGCTACGTGATCATGCATGATCAGCCACGTGATCAGTGCATGATAGCCACGTGATCAGTGCATGATAGCCACGTGATCAGTGCATGATCATGTGATACGTGTGTGATCAGCCACATGATCAGTGCATGATATCCACGTGATCAGTGCATGACAGCCACGTGATCAGTGCATGAGAGCCACGTGATCAGTGCATGATCAGTCACGTGATGTGTGATCAGCCACGTGATCAGTGCATGATGAGCACGTGATCAGTGCAGGATCAATTACGTGATCAGTGCATGATCAGTCACGTGACCAGTACATGGTTGCACGTGATCGCTGCATGATCAGCCACGTGAGTAGAGCATGACAGCCACGTGATCAGTGCATGATCAGTCACGTGATCAGTACATGATCAGTCACGTGAACAGTGCATGATCATTTACGTGATCTGTGCATGATCAGTCACGTGACCAGTATATGGTTGCTACGTGATCATTCCATGACGAGCCACGTGAGCAGTGCATGATAGCCACGTGATGTGTGCATGAGGAGTTACGTGAGCAGAGTATGATCAGCCACGTGATCAGTGCATGAGTGCCACGTGATCAGTGCATGATATGTCACGTGACAGGTGTGTGATCAGCCACGTGAACAGTGCATGTTCAGCCACGTGATCAGTGCATGATAGCCACGTGATCAGTGCATGATCAGTTACGTGAGCAGTGTATGATCAGCCACGTGATCAGTGCATGGTCAGACACGTGAACAGTGTATGATCAGCCACGTGATCAGTGCATGATATCCGTGATCAGTGCATGATCATCACGTGATCAGTGTATGATCAGCCACGTGAACAGTGCATGCTCAGTCACGTGATCTGGGCCTGCTGAGCTGCGTGATTACTGTCTGCTCATCTGCTTGACAATTGCCAGCTGAGCTGCACGATTCCTGCCTGTCATCTGCTTGACAATTGCCAGCTGTGCTGCGTAATTTCTGCCTGCTCAGCTGCTTGATTATTGCCAGCTGAGCAGCATGATTCCTCACAGCTGAGTTCCATGATTATTGCCTGCTGACTGTTTGATTCGTGCCTACTCAGCTCTTTGTTTATTGCCTCCAGAGGCACATGATCAGTGTATGATAGCAAACATGATCAGCGCATGATCAGTCACATGATCAGCGCCATTAAGTCACGTGATCACTACATGATAGTCATGTGATCAGTCCATGCTCAGTCACAGTATCAGTGCATGATCAGCCACGTGATCAGTGCATGATCTGTCACATGATTAGTGTATGATCATCCACGCGATCAGTGCATGGGCAGTCATGTGATCAGTGCATGATATAGATGTGATCAGTGCATGATCAGTCTAGTGATCAGTGCATGATAGCCACGTGATCAGTGCATGATCAGTCACCTGATGGGTGTATGATCATTCACGTGACCTGTACATGATCAGCCACGTGATCAGTGCATGATCAGCCACGTGATCAGTGCATGATCAGTCACGTGATCAGTGCATGATCAGCCACGTGATCAGTGCATGATCAGCCGCGTGATCATGCATGATCAGCCACGTGATCAGTGCATGATAGCCACGTGATCAGTGCATGATCAGTCACGTGATCGTGCATGATCAGCCACGTGATCAGTGCATGATATCCACGTGATCAGTGCATGATAGCCACGTGATCAGTGCATGATCAGTCACGTGATCAGTGCATGATCAGTCACGTGATACGTGTGTGATCAGCCACGTGATCAGTGCATGATGAGCCACGTGATCAGTGCAGGATCAATTACGTGATCAGTGCATGATCAGTCACGGGACCAGTACATGGTTGCTACGTGATCGCTGCATGATCAGCCACGTGAGCAGAGCATGATAGCCACGTGATCAGTGCATGATCAGTCACGTGATCAGTACATGATCAGTCACGTGAACAGTGCATGATCATTTACGTGATCTGTGCATGATCAGTCACGTGATCAGTATATGGTTGCTACGTGATCATTCCATGACGAGCCACGTGAGCAGTGCATGATAGCCACGTGATGTGTGCATGATCAGTTACGTGAGCAGAGCATGATCAGCCACGTGATCAGTGCATGAGTTCCACGTGATCAGTGCATGATATGTCACGTGACAGGTGTGTGATCAGCCACGTGAACAGTGCATGTTCAGCCACGTGATCAGTGCATGATAGCCACGTGATCAGTGCATGATCAGTTACGTGAGCAGTGCATGATCAGCCACGTGATCAGTGCATGGTCAGACACGTGAACAGTGTATGATCAGCCACGTGATCAGTGCATGATATCCAAGTGATCAGTGCATGATCAATCACGTGATCAGTGTATGATCAGCCACGTGAACAGTGCATGCTCAGTCACGTGATCTGGGCCTGCTGAGCTGCGTGATTACTGTCTGCTCATCTGCTTGACAATTGCCAGCTGAGCTGCACGATTCCTGCCTGTCATCTGCTTGACAATTGCCAGCTGTGCTGCGTAATTCCTGCCTGCTCAGCTGCTTGATTATTGCCAGCTGAGCAGCATGATTCCTCACAGCTGAGTTCCATGATTATTGCCTGCTGACTGTTTCGTGCCTACTCAGCTCTTTGTTTATTGCCTCCAGAGGCACATGATCAGTGTATGATAGCAAACATGATCAGCGCATGATCAGTCACATGATCAGCGCCATTAAGTCACGTGATCACTACATGATAGTCACGTGATCAGTCCATGCTCAGTCACGGTATCAGTGCATGATCAGCCACGTGATCAGTGCATGATCTGTCACATGATTAGTGTATGATCATCCACGTGATCAGTGCATGGGCAGTCATGTGATCAGTGCATGATATAGATGTGAACAGTGCATGATCAGTCTAGGGATCAGTGCATGATAGCCACGTGATCAGTGCATGATCAGTCACCTGATCAGTGTATGATCATTCACGTGACCTGTACATGGTAGCTACATGATCAGTGCATGATCAGCCACGTGAGCAGTGCATGATAGCCACGTGATCAGTGCATGATCAGTTACGTGATCAGTGCATGATCAGTCACGTGATCAGTACATGGTAGCTGCGTGATCATGCATGATCAGCCACGTGATCAGTGCATGATAGCCACGTGATCAGTGCATGATCAGTCACGTGATACGTGTGATCAGCCACGTGATCAGTGCATGATATCCACGCGATCAGTGCATGATAGCCACGTGATCAGTGCATGATCAGCCACGTGATCAGTGCATGATCAGTCACGTGATACGTGTGTGATCAGCCACGTGATCAGTGCATGATGAGCCACGTGATCAGTGCATGATCAATTACGTGATCAGTGCATGATCAGTCACGTGACCAGTACATGGTTGCTACGTGATCGTGCATGATCAGCCACGTGAGCAGTGAGCATGATAGCCACGTGATCAGTGCATGATCAGTCACGTGATCAGTGCATGATCAGTCACGTGAACAGTGCATGATCATTTACGTGATCAGTGCATGATCAGTCACGTGACCAGTATATGGTTGCTACGTGATCATTCCATGACGAGCCACGTGAGCAGTGCATGATAGCCACGTGATGTGTGCATGATCAGTTACGTGAGCAGAGCATGATCAGCCACGTGATCAGTGCATGAGTGCCACGTGATCAGTGCATGATATGTCACGTGACAGGTGTGTGATCAGCCACGTGAACAGTGCATGTTCAGCCACGTGATCAGTGCATGAGTAGCCACGTGATCAGTGCATGATCAGTTACGTGAGCAGTGTATGATCAGCCACGTGATCAGTGCATGGTCAGACACGTGAACAGTGCATGATCAGCCACGCGATCAGTGCATGATATCCAAGCGATCAGTGCATGATCAATCACGTGATCAGTGCATGATCAGCCACGCGAACAGTGCATGCTCAGTCACGTGATCTGGGCCTGCTGAGCTGCGTGATTACTGTCTGCTCATCTGCTTGACAATTGCCAGCTGAGCTGCACGATTCCTGCCCGTCATCTGCTTGACAATTGCCAGCTGTGCTGCGTAATTCCTGCCTGCTCAGCTGCTTGATTATTGCCAGCTGAGCAGCATGATTCCTCACACCTGAGTTCCATGATTATTGCCTGCTGACTGATTCGTGCCTACTCAGCTCTTTGTTTATTGCCTCCAGAGGCACATGATCAGTGTATGATAGCAAACATGATCAGCGCATGATCAGTCACATGATCAGCGCCATTAAGTCACGTGATCACTACATGATAGTCATGTGATCAGTCCATGCTCAGTCACAGTATCAGTGCATGATCAGCCACGTGATCAGTGCATGATCTGTCACAAGATTAGTGTATGATCATCCACGTGATCAGTGCATGGGCAGTCATGTGATCAGTGCATGATATAGACGTGATCAGTGCATGATCAGTCTCGTGATCAGTGCATGATAGCCACGTGATCAGTGCATGATCAGTCACCTGATGGGTGTATGATCATTCACGTGACCTGTACATGGTAGCTACATGATCATTGCATGATCAGCCACGTGAGTAGTGCATGATAGCCACGTGATCACTGCATGATCAGTCACGTGATCAGTGCATGATCAGTTATGTGACCAGTACATGGTAGCTGCGTGATCATGCATGATCAGCCACGTGATCAGTGCATGATAGCTACGTGATCAGTGCATGATCAGTCACGTGATCAGTGCATGATCAGCCACGTGATCAGTGCATGATCAGCCACGTGATCAGTGCATGATAGCCGTGATCAGTGCATGATCAGTCACGTGATCAGTGCATGATCAGTCATGTGATACGTGTGATCAGCCACATGATCAGTGCATGATCAGCCACGTGATCAGTGCATGATCAGCCACGTGATCAGTGCATGATCAGCCACGTGATCAGTGCATGATCAGTCACGTGTGTGATCAGCCACGTGCAGTGCATGATAGCCACGTGATCAGTGCATGATCAGTTACGTGATCAGTGCATGATCAGTCACGTGACCAGTATGGTCATGATGCAGTGCATGATCAGCCACGTGATCAGTGCATGATAGCTACGTGATCAGTGCATGATCAGTCACGTGATCAGTACATGATCAGTCACGTGATCAGTGCATGATCAGTACGTGATCAGTGCATGATCAGTCACGTGACAGTTATGGTTGCATGATCAGTCCATGACAGCCACGTGAGCAGTGCATGATAGCCACGTGATGTGTGCATGAGTTACGTGAGGAGTGTGATCAGCCACGTGATCAGTGCATGAGTGCCACGTGATCAGTGCATGATCAGTCACGTGACAGTGTGATCAGCCACGTGAACAGTGCATGATCAGTTACGTGATCAGTGCATGATAGCCACGCGATCAGTGCATGGTCAGACACGTGAACAGTGTATGATCAGCCACGTGATCAGTGCATGATATCCAAGTGATCAGTGCATGATCATCACGTGATCAGTGTATGATCAGCCACGTGAACAGTGCATGCTCAGTCAGGTGATCTGGGCCTGCTGAGCTGCGTGATTACTGTCTGCTCATCTGCTTGACAATTGCCAGCTGAGCTGCACGATTCCTGCCTGTCATCTGCTTGACAATTGCCAGCTGTGCTGCGAATTCCTGCCTGCTCAGCTGCTTGATTATTGCCAGCTGAGCAGCATGATTCCTCACACCTGAGTTCCATGATTATTGCTCTGACTGTTTGATTCTGCCTACTCAGCTCTTTGTTTATTGCCTCCAGAGGCACATGATCAGTGTATGATAGCAAACATGATCAGCGCATGATCAGTCACATGATCAGCGCCATTAAGTCACGTGATCACTACATGATAGTCATGTGATCAGTCCATGCTCAGTCACGGTAGTGCATGATCAGCCACGTGATCAGTGCATGATCTGTCACAAGATTAGTGTATGATCATCCACGTGATCAGTGCATGGGCAGTCGTGATCAGTGCATGATATAGACGTGATCAGTGCATGATCAGTCTCGTGATCAGTGCATGATAGCCACGTGATCAGTGCATGATCAGTCACCTGATGGGTGTATGATCATTCACGTGACCTGTACATGGTAGCTACATGATCATTGCATGATCAGCCACGTGAGTAGTTCATGATAGCCACGCGATCACTGCATGATCAGTCACGTGATCAGTGCATGATCAGTCATGTGACCAGTACATGGTAGCTGCGTGATCATGGCATGATCAGCCACGTGAGCAGTGCATGATAGCCACGTGATCAGTGCATGATCAGACACAGATCAGTGCATGATCAGTCACGTGATCAGTGCACACAGCCACGTGATCAGTGCATGACCAGGCACGTGATCAGTGTATGTCAGCCACGTGATCAGTGCATGATAGCCACGTGATCAGTGCATGATCAGTCACGTGATCAGTGCATGATCAGTTACGTGATCAGTGCATGATCAGCCACGTGATCAGTGCATGATCAGCCATGATCAGTGCATGATCAACGTGATCAGTGCATGATCAGTCACGTGATCAGTACATGGTAGCTACGTGATCATTGCATGATCAGCCACGTGATCAGCATGATAGCCACGTGATCAGTGCATGATACCACGTGATCAGTGCATGATCAGTCAGTGATACGTGTGTGATCAGCCACATGATCAGTGCATGATATCCACGTGATCAGTGCATGACAGCCACGTGATCAGTGCGAGAGCCACGTGATCAGTGCATGATCAGTCACGTGACATACATGATCAGCCACGTGATCAGTGCATGATGAGCCACGTGATCAGTGCAGGATCAATTACGTGATCAGTGCATGATCAGTCACGTGACCAGTACATGGTTGCTACGTGATCGTTGCATGATCAGCCACGTGAGCAGAGCATGATAGCCACGTGATCAGTGCATGATCAGTCACGTGATCAGTACATGATCAGTCACGTGAACAGTGCATGATCATTTACGTGATCTGTGCATGATCAGTCACGTGACCAGTATATGGTTGCCACGTGATCATTCCATGACGAGCCACGTGAGCAGTGCATGATAGCCACGTGATGTGTGCATGAGTTACGTGAGCAGAGTATGATCAGCCACGTGATCAGTGCATGAGTGCCACGTGATCAGTGCATGATATGTCACGTGACAGTGTGTGATCAGCCACGTGAACAGTGCATGTTCAGCCACGTGATCAGTGCATGATAGCCACGTGATCAGTGCATGATCAGTTACGTGAGCAGTGTATGATCAGCCACGTGATCAGTGCATGGTCAGACACGTGAACAGTGTATGATCAGCCACGTGATCAGTGCATGATATCCAAGTGATCAGTGCATGATCATCACGTGATCAGTGTATGATCAGCCACGTGAACAGTGCATGCTCAGTCACGTGATCTGGGCCTGCTGAGCTGCGTGATTACTGTCTGCTCATCTGCTTGACAATTGCCAGCTGAGCTGCACGATTCCTGCCTGTCATCTGCTTGACAATTGCCAGCTGTGCTGCAGAATTCCTGCCTGCTCAGCTGCTTGATTATTGCCAGCTGAGCAGCATGATTCCTCACACCTGAGTTCCATGATTATTGCCTGCTGACTGTTTGATTCGCGCCTACTCAGCTCTTTGTTTATTGCCTCCAGAGGCACATGATCAGTGTATGATAGCAAACATGATCAGCGCATGATCAGTCACATGATCAGTGCCATTAAGTCACGTGATCAGTACATGATAGTCATGTGATCAGTCCATGATCAGTCACGGTATCAGTGCATGATCAGCCACGTGATCAGTGCATGATCAGTCACAAGATTAGTGCATGATCATCCACGTGATCAGTGCACGGGCAGTCATGTGATCAGTGCATGATATAGACGTGAACAGTGCATGATCAGCCACGTGATCAGTGCATGATAGCCACGTGATCAGTGCATGATCAGTCACTGATGTGCATGATCAGCCACGTGATCAGTGCATGATCAGCCACGTGATCAGTGCATGATCAATTACGTATGATCAGTGCATGATCAGCCACGTGACCAGTACATGGTAGCATACGTGATCATTGCCTGATAAGCCACGTGATCAGTGCATGATAGCCACGTGATCAGTGCATGATAGCCACGTGATCAGTGCATGATCAGTCATGTGATACGCTGTGATCAGCCACATGATCAGTGCATGATATCCACGTGATCAGTGCATGACAGCCACGTGATCAGTGCATGAGAGCCACGGGATCAGTGCATGATCAGTCACGTGATACATGCGTGATCAGCCACGTGATCAGTGCATGATGAGCCACGTGATCAGTGCAGGATCAATTACGTGATCAGTGCATGATCAGTCACGTGACCAGTACATGGTTGCTACGTGATTTGCATGATCAGCCACGTGAGCAGAGCATGATAGCCACGTGGTCAGTGCATGATCAGTCACGTGATCAGTACATGATCAGTCACGTGAACAGTGCATGATCATTTACGTGATCTTTGCATGATCAGTCACGCTACCAGTATATGGTTGCTACGTGATCATTCCATGACGAGCCACGTGAGCAGTGCATGTTAGCCACGTGATGTGTGCATGAGTTACGTGAGCAGAGTATGATCAGCCACGTGATCAGTGCATGAGTGCCACGTGATCAGTGCATGATATGTCACGTGACAGGTGTGTGATCAGCCACGTGAACAGTGCATGTTCAGCCACGTGATCAGTGCATGATAGCCACGTGATCAGTGCATGATCAGTTACGTGAGCAGTGTATGATCAGCCACGTGATCAGTGCATGGTCAGACACGTGAACAGTGTATGATCAGCCACGTTGTCAGTGCATGATATCCAAGTGATCAGTACATGATCATCACGTGATCAGTGCATGATCAGCCACGCGAACAGTGCATGCTCAGTCACGTGATCTGGGCCTGCTGAGCTGCGTGATTACTGTCTGCTCATCTGCTTGACAATTGCCAGCTGAGCTGCACGATTCCTGCCTGTCATCTGCTTGACAATTGCCAGCTGTGCTGCGTAATTCCTGCCTGCTCAGCTGCTTGATTATTGCCAGCTGAGCAGCATGATTCCTCACACCTGAGTTCCATGATTATTGCCTGCTGACTGTTTGATTCGTGCCTACTCAGCTCTTTGTTTATTGCCTCCAGAGGCACATGATCAGTGCATGATAGCAAACATGATCAGCGCATGATCAGTCACATGATCAGCGCCATTAAGTCACGTGATCACTACATGATAGTCATGTGATCAGTCCATGCTCAGTCACGGCATCAGTGCATGATCAGCCACGTGATCAGTGCATGATCTGTCACAAGATTAGTGTATGATCATCCACGTGATCAGTGCAGGCAGTCATGTGATCAGTGCATGATATAGACGTGAACAGTGCATGATCAGTCCCGTGATCAGTGCATGATAGCCACGTGATCAGTGCATGATCAGTCACCTGATGGGTGTATGATCATTCACGTGATCTACATGGTAGCTACATGATCATTGCATGATCAGCCACGTGAGTGCATGATAGCCACGTGATCACTGCATGATCAGTCACGTGATCAGTGCATGATCAGTCATGTGACCAGTACATGGTAGCTGCGTGATCATGGCATGATCAGCCACGTGAGCAGTGCATGATAGCCACGTGATCAGTGCATGATCAGACACGTGATCAGTGCATGATCAGTCACGTGATCAGTGCATGATCAGCCACGATCAGTGCATGAGAGCCATGATCAGTGCATGATAGCCACGTGATCAGTGCATGATCAGTCACGTGATCAGTGCATGATCAGCCACGTGATCAGTGCATGATCAGCCACGTGATCAGTGCATGATCAACGTGATCAGTGCATGATCAGCCGCACTGGAAGCTCACATGCTCAGCACGATCAGCTGTGATCATGCCATGATCAGTGCATGATAGCTACGTGATCAGTGCATGATCAGCCACGTGATCAGTGCATGATCAGTCACGTGATAGTGCATGATCAGCCACGTGATCAGTGCATGATATCCACGTGATCAGTGCATGATCAGCCACGTGATCAGTGCATGATAGCCACGTGATCAGTGCATGATCAGTCACGTGATAGTGTATGATCAGCCACATGATCAGTGCATGATCAGTCACGTGATCAGTGCATCAGTCACGTGATCAGTGCATGATAGCCACGTGATCAGTGCATGATCAGTCACGTGATCAGTGCATGGTCAGCCACGTGATCAGTGCATGATCAGCCACGTGATCAGTGCATGATGAATCACGTGATCAGTGCATGATCAGTCATGTGACCAGTGCATGGTAGCTACGTGATCAGTGCATGATCAGCCACGTGATCAGTGCATGATAGCCACGTGATCAGTGCATGATCAGTCACGTGATCAGCATGATCAGCCACGTGATTAGTGCATGATCAGCACGTGATCAGTGCTGATCAGCCACGTGATCAGTGCATGATAGCCACGTGATCAGTGCATGATCAGTCACGTGATCAGTGCATGATCAGTCATGTGATCAGTGCATGATCAGCCACGTGATCAGTGCATGATCAGCCACGTGATCAGTGCATGATCAATTACGTGATCAGTGCATGGTCAGTCACGTGATCAGTGCATGATAGCCACGCGATCAGTGCATGATCAGCCACGTGATCAGTGCATGATAGCCACGTGATCAGTGCATGATCAGCCACGTGATCAGTGCATGATCAGCCACGTGATACGTGTGTGATCAGCCACGTGATCAGTGCATGATATCCACGTGATCAGTGCATGACAGTTACGTGATCAGTGCATGAGAGCCACGTGATCAGTGCATGATCAGTCACGTGATACATGCGTGATCAGCCACGTGATCAGTGCATGATGAGCCACGTGATCAGTGCATGATCAATTACGTGATCAGTGCATGATCAGTCACGTGACCAGTACATGGTTGCCACGTGATCATTGCATGATCAGCCACGTGAGCAGAGCATGATAGCCACGGGTCATGCATGATCAGTCACGGATCAGTACATGATCAGTCATCACGTGATCAGTGCATGATCATTTACGTGATCTGTGCATGATCAGTCACTGACCAGTACATGGTTGCTGCCGTGATCATTCCATGACGAGCCACGTGAGCAGTGCATGATAGCCACGTGATGTGCATGAGTTACGTGAGCAGTGCATGATCAGCCACGCGATCAGTGCATGAGTGCCACGTGATCAGTGCATGATATGTCACGGACAGGTGTGTGATCAGCCACGTGAACAGTGCATGTTCAGCCACGTGATCAGTGCGATAGCCACGTGATCAGTGCATGATCAGTTACGTGAGCAGTGTATGATCAGCCACGTGATCAGTGCATGGTCAGCACGTGAACAGTGTATGATCAGCCACGCGATCAGTGCATGATATCCAAGTGATCAGTGCATGATCATCACGTGATCAGTGATGATCAGCCACGTGAACAGTGCATGCTCAGTCACGTGATCTGGGCCTGCTGAGCTGCGTGATTACTGTCTGCTCATCTGCTTGATCAATTGCCAGCTGAGCTGCACGATTCCCGCCTGTCATCTGCTTGACAATTGCCAGCTGTGCATCCTGCCTGCTCAGCTGCTTGATTATCGCCAGCTGAGCAGCATGATTCCTCACACCTGAGTTCCATGATTATTGCTGCTGACTGTTTGATTCGCGGCTTCCTCAGCTTTTATTGCCGTCCAGAGGCACATGATCAGTGTATGATAGCAAACATGATCAGCGCATGATCAGTCACATGATCAGTGCCATTAAGTCACGTGATCACTGCATGATAGTCATGATCAGTCCATGCTCAGTCACGATCAGTGCATGATCAGCCACGTGATCAGTGCATGATCTGTCACAAGATTAGTGTATGATCATCCACGTGATCAGTGCACGGTGCAGTCATGTGATCTGCATGATATAGACGTGAACAGTGCATGATCATCTACGTGATCAGTGCATGATAGCCACGTGATCAGTGCATGATCAGTCACCTGAGGGTGTATGATCATTCACGTGACTGTAATGGTAGCTACATGATCATTGCATGATCAGCCACGGAGTAGTTCCATGATAGCCACGTGATCACTGTGCATGATCAGTCACGTGATCAGTGCATGATCAGTCATGTGACCAGTACATGGTAGCTGCGTGATCATGGCATGATCAGCCACGCGAGCAGTGCATGATAGCCACGTGATCAGTGCATGATCAGACACGAGATCAGTGCATGATCAGTCACGTGATCAGTGCATGATCAGCCACGTGATCAGTGCATGACCAGGCACGTGATCAGTATGTCAGCCAAGTGATCAGTATGATAGCCACGTGATCAGTGCATGATCAGTCACGTGATCAGTGCATGATCAGCGTGATCAGTGTATGATCAGCCAGGATCAGTGCATGATCAGCCACATGATCAGTGCATGATCAATTAGTGCTCAGTGCATGATCAGTCACGTGACAGTACATGGTAGCTACGTGATCATTGCATGATCAGCCACGTGATCAGTGCATGATCAGCCACGTGATCAGTGCATGATAGCCACGTGATCAGTGCATGATCAGTCATGTGATACGGTGTGATCAGCCACGTGATCAGTGCATGATATCCACGCGATCAGTGCATGACAGCCACGTGATCAGTGCATGAGTAGCACGTGATCAGCATGATCAGTCACGTGATATGTGTGATCAGCCACGTGATCAGTGCATGATGAGCCACGTGATCAGTGCAGGATCAATTACGTGATCAGTGCATGATCAGTCACGTGACCAGTACATGGTTGCTACGTGATCGCTGCATGATCAGCCACGTGAGCAGAGCATGATAGCCACGTGGTCAGTGCATGATCAGTCACGTGATCAGTACATGATCAGCCACGTGAACAGTGCATGATCATTTACGTGATCTGTGCATGATCACTACCAGTATATGGTTACATGATCATTCCATGACGAGCCACGTGAGCAGTGCATGATCAGCCACGATGTGTGTACGAGTTGACGTGAGCAGTGTATGATCAGCCACGTGATCAGTGCATGAGTGCCACGTGATCAGTGCATGATATGTCACGTGACAGTGTGTGATCAGCCACGTGATCAGTGCATGGTCAGACACGTGAACAGTGCATGATCAGCCACGTGATCAGTGCATGATATCCAAGTGATCAGTGCATGATCATCACGTGATCAGTGTATGATCAGCCACGTGAACAGTGCATGCTCAGTCACGTGATCTGGGCCTGCTGAGCTGCGTGATTACTGTCTGCTCATCTGCTTGACAATTGCCAGCTGAGCTGCACGATTCCTGCCTGTCATCTGCTTGACAATTGCCAGCTGTGCTGCGTAATTCCTGCCTGCTCAGCTGCTTGATTATTGCCAGCTGAGCAGCATGATTCCTCACACCTGTGTTCCATGATTATTGCCTGCTGACTGTTTGATTCGCCTACTCAGCTCTTTGTTTATTGCCTCCAGAGGCACATGATCAGTGCATGATAGCAAACATGATCAGCGCATGATCAGTCACATGATCAGCGCCATTAAGTCACGTGATCACTACATGATAGTCATGTGATCAGTCCATGCTCAGTCACGTATCAGTGCATGATCAGCCACGTGATCAGTGCATGATCTGTCACAAGATTAGTGCATGATCATCCACGTGATCAGTGCACGGCAGTCATGTGATCAGTGCATATAGACGTGAACAGTGCATGATCAGTCTCGTGATCAGTGCATGATAGCCACGTGATCAGTGCATGATCAGTCACGTGATGTGCATGATCAGTCACGTGACCAGTACATGGTAGCCACATGATCATTGCATGATCAGCCACGTGAGCAGTTCATGATAGCCACGTGATCAGTGCATGATCAGTCACGTGATCAGTGCATGATCAGTCACGTGACCAGTACATGGTAGCCGCGTGATCATGGCATGATCAGCCACGTGAGCAGTGCATGATAGCCACGTGATCAGTGCATGATCAGCCACGTGATCAGCATGATCAGTCACGTGATCAGTGCATGATCAGCCACGTGATCAGTGCATGACCAGGCACGTGATCAGTGCATGACCAGCCACGTGATCAGCATGATAGCCACGTGATCAGTGCATGATCAGTCACGTGATCAGTGCATGATCAGTCACGTGATCAGTGCATGATCAGCCACGTGATCAGTGCATGATCAGCCACGTGATCAGTGCATGATCAACGTGATCAGTGCATGATCAGTCACGTGACCAGTACATGGTAGCCGCGTGATCATTGCATGATCAGCCACGTGATCAGTGCATGATAGCCACGTGATCAGTGCATGATAGTCACGCGATCAGTGCATGATCAGTCATGTGATACGCAGGTGATCAGCCACGTGATCAGTGCATGATATCCACGTGATCAGTGCATGACAGCCACGTGATCAGTGCATGACAGCCACGTGATCAGTGCATGATCAGTCACGTGATACAGTGCATGATCAGCCACGGATCAGTGCATGATAGCCACGTGATCAGTGCATGATCAATTATGATCAGTGCATGATCAGTCACGTGATCAGTACAGCATAGCGTGATCGCATGATCAGCCACGTGAGCAGAGCATGATAGCCACGTGATCAGTGCATGATCAGTCACGTGATTGCATGATCAGTCACGTGAACATGCATGATCATTTACGTGATCTTTGCATGATCAGTCACGTACAGTATATGGTTGCTACGTGATCATTCCATGACAGCCACGTGAGCAGCATGATAGCCACGTGATGTGTATGAGTTACGTGAGCAGAGTATGATCAGCCACGTGATCAGTGCATGAGTGCCATGATCAGTGCATGATATGTCACGACAGGTGTGTGATCAGCCACGTGAACAGTGCATGTTCAGCCACGTGATCAGTGCATGATAGCCACGTGATCAGTGCATGATCAGTTACGTGAGGTGCATGATCAGCCACGTGATCAGTGCATGGTCAGACACGTGAACAGTATGATCAGCCGTGATCAGTGCATGATATCCACGTGATCAGTGCATGATCATCACGTGATCAGTGTATGATCAGCCACGTGAACAGTGCATGCTCAGTCACGTGATCGGGCCTGCTGAGCGTGATTACTGTCTGCTCATCTGCTTGACAATTGCCAGCTGAGCTGCACGATTCCTGCCGTCATCTGCTTGACAACTGCCAGCTGCTGCGTAATTCCTGCCTGCTCAGCTGCTTGATTATTGCCAGCTGAGCAGCATGATTCCTCACACCTGAGTTCCATGATTATTGCCTGCTGACTGTTTGATTCGTGCCTACTCAGCTCTTTGTTTATTGCCTCCAGAGGCACATGATCAGTGTATGATAGCAAACATGATCAGCGCATGATCAGTCACATGATCAGCGCCATTAAGTCACGTGATCACTACATGATAGTCATGTGATCAGTCCATGCTCAGTCACGGTATCAGTGCATGATCAGCCACGTGATCAGTGCATGATCTGTCACAAGATTAGTGTATGATCATCCACGTGATCAGTGCACGGGCAGTCATGTGATCAGTGCATGATATAGACGTGAACAGTGCATGATCAGTCTGATCAGTGCATGATAGCCACGTGATCAGTGCATGATCAGTCACCTGATGGGTATGATCATTCACGGACCTGTACATGGTAGCTACATGATCATTGCATGATCAGCCACGTGAGTAGTTCATGATAGCCACGTGATCACTGCATGATCAGTCACGTGATCAGTGCATGATCAGTCACGTGACCAGTACATGGTAGCTGCGTGATCATGCATGATCAGCCACGTGAGCAGTGCATGATAGCCACGTGATCAGTGCATGATCAGACACGGATCAGTGCATGATCAGTCACGTGATCAGTGCATGATCAGCCACGTGATCTGCATGACCAGGCACGTGATCAGTGTCCAGCCAAGTGATCAGTGCATGATAGCCACGTGATCAGTGCATGATCAGTCGTGTGATCAGTGCATGATCAGTTGCGTGATCAGTGTATGATCAGCCACGTGATCAGTGCATGATCAGCCACATGATCAGTGCATGATCATTACGTGATCAGTGCATGATCAGTCACGTGACCAGTACATGGTAGCTCACGTGATCATTGCCTGATCAGCCACGTGATCAGTGCATGATAGCCACGTGATCAGTGCATGATAGCCACGTGATCAGTGCATGATCACGTGATACGTGTGTGATCAGCCACGTGATCAGTGCATGATATCCACGTGATCAGTGCATGATCAGCCACGTGATCAGTGCATGAGAGCCACGGGATCAGTGCATGATCAGTCACGTGATACAGTGTGTGATCAGCCACGTGATCAGTGCATGATGAGCCACGTGATCAGTGCAGGATCAATTACGTGATCAGTGCATGATCAGCCACGTGACCAGTACATGGTTGCCACGTGATCGTTGCATGATCAGCCACGAGAGCAGAGCATGATAGCCACGTGGTCAGTGCATGATCAGTCACGTGATCAGTACATGATCAGCCACGTGAACAGTGCATGATCATTTACGTGATCATTGCATGATCAGTCACGTTACCAGTATATGGTTGCTACGTGATCATTCCATGAGCAGCCACGTGAGCAGTGCATGATAGCCACGTGATGTGTGCATGAGTCACGTGAGCAGAGTATGATCAGCCACGTGATCAGTGCATGAGTGCCACGTGATCAGTGCATGATAGTCACGTGACAGGTGTGATGATCAGCCACGTGAACAGTGCATGTTCAGCCACGTGATCAGTGTATGATAGCCACGTGATCAGTGCATGATCAGTCACGTGATAGTGCATGATCAGCCACGTGATCAGTGCATGATAGCCACGTGATCAGCATGATCAGTCACGTGATCAGTGCATGATAGCCACGTGATCAGTGCATGATCAGTCACGTGATCATGTGTGATCAGCCACGTGATCAGTGCATGATCAGCCACGTGATCAGTGCATGATAGTCACGTGACAGTGCATGATCAGCCACGTGATCAGTGCATGTTCAGCCACGTGATCAGTGCATGATAGCCACGTGATCAGTGCATGATCAGTTACGTGAGCAGTGCATGATCAGCCACGTGATCAGTGCATGATCAGACACGTGAACAGTGCAAGATCAGCCACGTGATCAGTGCATGATATCCATGATCAGTGCATGATCATCACGCGATCAGTGTATGATCAGCCACGTGAACAGTGCATGCCCAGTCACGTGATCTGGGCCTGTTGAGCTGCGTGATTACTGCCTGCTCATCTGCTTGACAATTGCCAGATGAGCTGCACGATTCCTGCCTGTCATCTGTTTGACAATTGCCAGCTGTGGCGTAATTCCTGCCTGCTCAGCTGCATTATTGCCAGCTGAGCAGCATGATTCTCACAGCTGAGTTCCATGATTATTGCCTGCTGACTGTTTGATTCGCGCCTACTCAGCTCTTTGTTTATTGCCTCCAGAGGCACATGATCAGTGTATGATAGCAAACATGATCAGCGCATGATCAGTCACATAATCAGCGCCATTAAGCCACGTGATCACTACATGATAATCATGTGATCAGTCCATGATCAGTCACGGTATCAGTGCATGATCAGCCACGTGATCAGTGCATGATCAGTCACGTGATCAGTGCATGATCAGCCACGTGATCAGTGCATGCAGTCATGTGATCAGTGCATGATATAGACGTGATCAGTGCATGATCAGTCATTGATCAGTGCATGATAGCCACGTGATCAGTGCATGATCAGTCACCTGATGGGTGTATGATCAGTCACGTGACCTGCACATGGTAGCTACATGATCATTGCATGATCAGCCACGTGAGTAGTGCATGATAACCACGTGATCAGTGCATGATCAGTCACGTGATCAGTGCATGATCAGTCATGTGACCAGTACATGGTAGCCGCGTGATCAGTGCATGATCAGCCACGTGAGCAGTGCATGATAGCCACGTGATCAGTGCATGATCAGTCACGTGATCAGTGCATGATCAGCCACGTGATCAGTGCATGATCAGACACGTGATCAGTGCATGATCAGTCACGTGATCAGTGCATGATCAGCCACGTGATCAGTGCATGATCAGGCACGTGATCAGTGTATGACCAGCCACGTGATCAGTGCATGATAGCCACGTGATCAGTGCATGATCAGTCACGTGATCAGTGCATGATCAGTCACGTGATCAGTGCATGATCAGCCACGTGATCAGTGCATGATCAGCCACGTGATCAGTGCATGATCAATTACGTGATCAGTGCATGATCAGTCACGTGATCAGTGCATGGTAGCTACGTGATCAGTGCATGATCAGCCACGTGATCAGTGCATGATAGCCACGTGATCAGTGCATGATAGTCACGTGATCAGTGCATGATCAGTCACGTGATACGTGTGTGATCAGTCACGTGATCAGTGCATGTTATCCACGTGATCAGTGCATGATCAGCCACGTGATCAGTGCATGAGAGCCACGGGATCAGTGCATGATCAGTCACGTGATACATGTATGATCAGCCACGTGATCAGTGCATGATCAGCCACGTGATCAGTGCATGATCAATTACGTGATCAGTGCATGATCAGTCACGTGACCAGTACATGGTTGCCACGTGATCGTTGCATGATCAGCCACGTGAGTAGTGCATGATAGTCACGTGATCAGTGCATGATCAGTCACGTGATCAGTACATGATCAGTCACGTGAACAGTGCATGATCATTTACGTGATCTTTGCATGATCAGTCACGCGACCAGTATATGGTAGCTACGTGATCATTCCATGACGAGCCACGTGAGCAGTGCATGATAGCCACGTGATGAGTTACGTGAGCAGAGTATGATCAGCCACGTGATCAGTGCATGAGTGCCACGTGATCAGTGCATGATATGTCACGTGACAGGTGTGTGATCAGCCACGTGAACAGTGCATGTTCAGCCACGTGATCAGTGCATGATAGCCACGTGATCAGTGCATGATCAGTTACGTGAGCAGTGTATGATCAGCCACGTGATCAGTGCATGGTCAGACACGTGAACAGTGTATGATCAGCCACGTGATCAGTGCATGATATCCAAGTGATCAGTGCATGATCATCACGTGATCAGTGTATGATCAGCCACGTGAACAGTGCATGCTCAGTCACGTGATCTGGGCCTGCTGAGCTGCGTGATTACTGTCTGCTCATCTGCTTGACAATTGCCAGCTGAGCTGCACGATTCCTGCCTGTCATCTGCTTGACAATTGCCAGCTGTGCTGCGTAATTCCTGCCTGCTCAGCTGCTTGATTATTGCCAGCTGAGCAGCATGATTCCTCACACCTGAGTTCCATGATTATTGCCTGCTGACTGTTTGATTCGTGCCTACTCAGCTCTTTGTTTATTGCCTCCAGAGGCACATGATCAGTGTATGATAGCAAACATGATCAGCGCATGATCAGTCACATGATCAGCGCCATTAAGTCACGTGATCACTACATGATAGTCATGTGATCAGTCCATGCTCAGTCACGGTATCAGTGCATGATCAGCCACGTGATCAGTGCATGATCTGTCACAAGATTAGTGTATGATCATCCACGTGATCAGTGCACGGGCAGTCATGTGATCAGTGCATGATATAGACGTGATCAGTGCATGATCAGTCTCGTGATCAGTGCATGATAGCCACGTGATCAGTGCATGATCAGTCACCTGATGGGTGTATGATCATTCACGTGACCTGTACATGGTAGCTACATGATCATTGCATGATCAGCCACGTGAGTAGTGCATGCCACGTGATCACTGCATGATCAGTCACGTGATCAGTGCATGATCAGTCACGTGACCAGTACATGGTAGCCGCGTGATCATGGCATGATCAGCCACGTGATCAGTGCATGATAGCCACGTGATCAGTGCATGATCAGTCACGTGATCAGTGCATGATCAGTCACGTGATCAGTGCATGATCAGCCACGTGATCAGTGCATGATAGCCACGTGATCAGTGCATGATCAGTCACGTGATCAGTGCATGATCAGCCACGTGATCAGTGCATGATCAGCCACGTGATCAGTGCATGATCAGTCACGTGAAGTGCTGAGCAGAAGCCATGTGATCAGTGCATGATCAGCCACGTGATCAGTGCATGATAGCCACGTGATCAGTGCATGATAGCCACGCGATCAGTGCATGATCAGTCATGTGATACTGTGTGATCAGCCACGTGATCAGTGCATGATATCCACGTGATCAGTGCATGACAGCCACGTGATCAGTGCATGATAGCCACGTGATCAGTGCATGATCAGTCACGTGATACATGTGTGATCAGCCACGTGATCAGTGCATGATGAGCCACGTGATCAGTGCATGATCAATTACGTGATCAGTGCATGATCAGTCACGTGACCAGTACATGGTTGCTATGATCGTTGCATGATCAGCCACGTGAGCAGCATGATAGCCACGTGATCAGTGCATGATCAGTCACGTGATCAGTGCATGATCAGTCACGTGAACAGTGCATGATCATTTACGTGATCTTTGCATGATCAGTCACGTGACCAGTATATGGTTGCTACGTGATCATTCCATGACGAGCCACGTGAGCAGTGCATGATAGCCACGTGATGTGCGCATGAGTTACGTGAGCAGAGTATGATCAGCCACGTGATCAGTGCATGAGTGCCACGTGATCAGTGCATGATATGTCACGTGACAGTGTGTGATCAGCCACGTGAACAGTGCATGTTCAGCCACGTGATCAGTGCATGATAGCCACGTGATCAGTGCATGATCAGTTACGTGAGCAGTGTATGATCAGCCACGTGATCAGTGCATGGTCAGACACGTGAACAGTGTGTGATCAGCCACGTGATCAGTGCATGATATCCAAGTGATCAGTGCATGATCATCACGTGATCAGTGTATGATCAGCCACGTGAACAGTGCATGCTCAGTCACGTGATCAGGGCCTGCTGAGCTGCGTGATTACTGTCTGCTCATCTGCTTGACAATTGCCAGCTGAGCTGCACGATTCCTGCCTGTCATCTGCTTGACAATTGCCAGCTGTGCTGCGTAATTCCTGCCTGCTCAGCTGCTTGATTATTGCCAGCTGAGCAGCATGATTCCTCACACTGAGTTCCATGATTATTGCCTGCTGACTGTTTGATTCGTGCCTACTCAGCTCTTTGTTTATTGCCTCCAGAGGCACATGATCAGTGTATGATAGCAAACATGATCAGCGCATGATCAGTCACATGATCAGCGCCATTAAGTCACGTGATCACTACATGATAGTCATGTGATCAGTCCATGCTCAGTCACGGTATCAGTGCATGATCAGCCACGTGATCAGTGCATGATCTGTCACATGATTAGTGTATGATCATCCACGTGATCAGTGCATGGCAGTCATGTGATCAGTGCATGATATAGACGTGATCAGTGCATGATCAGTCACGTGATCAGTGCATGATAGCCACGTGATCAGTGCATGATCAGTCACCTGATGGGTGTATGATCATTCACGTGACCTGTACATGGTAGCTACATGATCATTGCATGATCAGCCACGTGAGTAGTGCATGATAGCCACGTGATCACTGCATGATCAGTCACGTGATCAGTGCATGATCAGTCATGTGACCAGTACATGGTAGCTGCGTGATCATGGCATGATCAGCCACGTGAGCAGTGCATGATAGCCACGTGATCAGTGCATGATCAGACACGTGATCAGTGCATGATCAGTCACGTGATCAGTGCATGATCAGCCACGTGATCAGTGCATGATCAGTCACGTGATCAGTGCATGATCAGCCACGTGATCAGTGCATGATCAGGCACGTGATCAGTATGACCAGCCACGTGATCAGTGCATGATAGCCACGTGATCAGTGCATGATCAGTCACGTGATCAGTGCATGATCAGTGATCAGTGCATGATCAGCCACGTGATCAGTGCATGATCAGCCACGTGATCAGTGCATGATCAATTACGTGATCAGTGCATGATCAGTCACGTGATCAGTACATGATAGCTACGTGATCATTGCATGATCAGCCACGTGATCAGTGCATGATAGCCACGTGATCAGTGCATGATAGCCACGTGATCAGTGCATGATCAGTCATGTGATACGCAGTGATCAGCCACGTGATCAGTGCATGATATCCACGTGATCAGTGCATGACAGCCACGTGATCAGTGCATGAGAGCCACGTGATCAGTGCATGATCAGTCACGTGATACATGATGATCAGCCACGTGATCAGTGCATGATGAGCCACGTGATCAGTGCATGATCAATTACGTGATCAGTGCATGATCAGTCACGTGATCAGTACATGGTTGCTACGTGATCGCTGCATGATCAGCCACGTGAGCAGTGCATGATAGCCACGTGGTCAGTGCATGATCAGTCACGTGATCAGTACATGATCAGTCACGTGAACAGTGCATGATCATTTACGTGATCAGTGCATGATCAGTCACGTTACCAGTATATGGTTGCTACGCGATCATTCCATGACGAGCCACGTGAGAGTGCATGATAGCCACGATGTGTGCATGAGTTACGTGAGCAGAGTATGATCAGCCACGTGATCAGTGCATGAGTGCCACGTGATCAGTGCATGATATGTCACGTGACAGTGTGTGATCAGCCACGTGAACAGTGCATGTTCAGCCACGTGATCAGTGCATGATAGCCACGTGATCAGTGCATGATCAGTTACGTGATCAGTGCATGATCAGCCACGTGATCAGTGCATGGTCAGACACGTGATCAGTGCATGATCAGCCACGTGATCAGTGCATGATATCCACGTGATCAGTGCATGATCATCACGTGATCAGTGTATGATCAGCCACGTGAACAGTGCATGATCAGTCACGTGATCTGGGCTGCTGAGCTGCGTGATTACTGTCTGCTCATCTGCTTGACAATTGCCAGCTGTGCTGCAGAATTCTGCCTGCTCAGCTGCTTGATTATTGCCAGCTGAGCAGCATGATTCCTCACACCTGAGTTCCATGATTATTGCCCTGACTGTTTGATTCGTGCCTACTCAGCTCTTTGTTTATTGCCTCCAGAGGCACATGATCAGTGTATGATAGCAAACATGATCAGCGCATGATCAGTCACATGATCAGTGCCATTAAGTCACGTGATCAGTACATGATAGTCATGTGATCAGTCCATGATCAGTCACGTGTATCAGTGCATGATCAGCCACGTGATCAGTGCATGATCTGTCACATGATTAGTGTATGATCATCCACGTGATCAGTGCATGGGCAGTCATGTGATCAGTGCATGATATAGACGTGATCAGTGCATGATCAGTCACGTGATCAGTGCATGATAGCCACGTGATCAGTGCATGATCAGTCACCTGATGGGTGTATGATCATTCACGTGACCAGTACATGGTAGACATGATCATTGCATGATCAGCCATGTAGTGCATGATAGCCACGTGATCAGTGCATGATCAGTCACGTGATCAGCATGATCAGTCATGTGACCAGTACATGAAGCTGCGTGATCATGCATGATCAGCCACGTGAGCAGTGCATGATAGCCACGTGATCAGTGCATGATCAGTCACGTGATCAGTGCATGATCAGTCACGTGATCAGTGCATGATCAGTCACGTGATCAGTGCATGATCAGGCACGTGATCAGTGCATGTCCAGCCACGTGATCAGTGCATGATAGCCACGTGATCAGTGCATGATCAGTCACGTGATCAGTGCATGATCAGCATGTGATCAGTATGATCAGCCACGTGATCAGTGCATGATCAGCCACGTGATCAGTGCATGATCATTACGTGATCAGTGCATGATCAGTCACGTGACCAGTGCATGGTAGCCACGTGATCATTGCCTGATCAGCCACGCGATCAGTGCATGATAGCCACGTGATCAGTGCATGATAGCCACGTGATCAGTGCATGATCAGTCATGATGATGCAGGTGTGATCAGCCACGTGATCAGTGCATGATACCACGTGATCAGTGCATGACAGCCACGTGATCAGTGCATGAGAGCCACGTGATCAGTGCATGATCAGTCACGTGATATGTGTGATCAGCCACGTGATCAGTGCATGATGAGCCACGTGATCAGTGCAGGATCAATTACGTGATCAGTGCATGATCAGTCACGTGACCAGTACATGGTTGCTACGTGATCGTGGCATGATCAGCCACGTGAGCAGAGCATGATAGCCACGCGGTCAGTGCATGATCAGTCACGTGATCAGTACATGATCAGTCACGTGAACAGTGCATGATCATTTCACGTGATCTTTATGATCAGTCACGTTATCAGTATATGGTAGCTACGTGATCATTCCATGACGAGCCACGTGAGCAGTGCATGATAGCCACGTGATGTGTGCATGATAGCATGAGGAGTATGATCAGCCACGTGATCAGTGCATGAGTGCCATGATCAGTGCATGATAGCACGGACAGGACAGTGTGATCAGCCACGTGAACAGTGCATGTTCAGCCACGTGATCAGTGCATGATAGCCACGTGATCAGTGCATGATCAGTTACGTGAGCAGTGTATGATCAGCCACGTGATCAGTGCATGGTCAGACACGTGAACAGTGTATGATCAGCCACGCGATCAGTGCATGATATCCAAGTGATCAGTGCATGATCATCACGTGATCAGTGTATGATCAGCCACGTGAACAGTGCATGCTCAGTCACGTGATCTGGGCCTGCTGAGCTGCGTGATTACTGTCTGCTCATCTGCTTGACAATTGCCAGCTGAGCTGCACGATTCCTGCCCGTCATCTGCTTGACAATTGCCAGCTGTGCTGCGTAATTCCTGCCTGCTCAGCTGCTTGATTATTGCCAGCTGAGCAGCATGATTCCTCACACTGTGTTCCATGATTATTGCCTGCTGACTGTTTGATTCGTGCCTACTCAGCTCTTTGTTTATTGCCTCCAGAGGCACATGATCAGTGTATGATAGCAAACATGATCAGTGCATGATCTGTCACATGATCAGCGCCATTAAGTCACGTGATCACTACATGATAGTCATGTGATCAGTCCATGCTCAGTCACGGTATCAGTGCATGATCAGCCACGTGATCAGTGCATGATCTGTCACATGATTAGTGTATGATCATCCACGTGATCAGTGCATGGGCAGTCATGTGATCAGTGCATGATATAGACGTGATCAGTGCATGATCAGTCTCGTGATCAGTGCATGATAGCCACGTGATCAGTGCATGATCAGTCACCTGATGGGTGTATGATCATTCACGTGACCTGTACATGGTAGCTACATGATCATTGCATGATCAGCCACGTGAGTAGTTCATGATAGCCACGCGATCACTGCATGATCAGTCACGTGATCAGTGCATGATCAGTCATGTGACCAGTACATGGTAGCCGTGATCATGGCATGATCAGCCACGTGAGCAGTGCATGATAGCCACGCGATCAGTGCATGATCAGACACGTGATCAGTGCATGATCAGTCACGTGATCAGTGCATGATCAGCCACGTGATCAGTGCATGATCAGGCACGTGATCAGTGTATGATCAGCCACGTGATCAGTGCATGATAGCCACGTGATCAGTGCATGATCAGTCACGTGATCAGTGCATGATCAGTTACGTGATCAGTGCATGATCAGCCACGTGATCAGTGCATGATCAGCCATTGATCAGCATTATAATTACATGATCAGTGCATGATCAGTCACGTGATCAGTACATGGTAGCTACGTGATCATTGCCTGATGTCAGCCGTGATCGCATGATAGCCACGTGATCAGTGCATGATAGCCACGTGATCAGTGCATGATCAGTCATGTGATAGTGTGTGATCAGCCACGTGATCAGTGCATGATATCCACGTGATCAGTGCATGAGCCATGACGTGTATGATCAGCCGGATAGCGTGATTCAGCCACGTGACTGCATGATGAGCCACGTGATCAGTGCATGATCAATTGATGAGATCAGTGCATGATCAGTCACGTGACCAGTACAGTAGCCACGTGATCAGTGCATGATCAGCCACGTGAGCAGTGCATGATAGCCACGTGATCAGTGCATGATCAGTCACGTGATCAGTGCATGATCAGTCACGTGAACAGTGCATGATCATTTACGTGATCAGTGCATGATCAGTCACGTGACCAGTATATGGTAGCTACGTGAT
This sequence comes from Bos javanicus, assembly GCF_032452875.1. NCBI lineage: Eukaryota > Metazoa > Chordata > Mammalia > Artiodactyla > Bovidae > Bos > Bos javanicus. Next base: position 33,636 of record NW_026894942.1, read on the forward strand.
CATTCATGATGACGACACAGAGTGCATGATAGCCACGTGATGTGTGCATGAGTTACGTGATCAGTGCATGATCAGCCAGTGCATGAAGTGTGATGAGCCACGTGATCAGTGCATGATATGTCACGTGATCAGTGCATGATCAGCCATGATCAGTGCATCAGCCACGGATCAGTGCATGATCAGCCACGTGATCAGTGCATGATATCCGTGATCAGTGCATGATCATCACGTGATCAGTGTATGATCAGCCACGTGAACAGTGCATGCTCAGTCATGATCTGGGCCTGCTGAGCTGCGTGATTACTGTCTGCTCATCTGCTTGACAATTGCCAGCTGAGCTGCACGATTCCTGCCTGTCATCTGCTTGACATCCAGCTGTGCTGCGAATTCCTGCCTGCTCAGCTGCTTGATTATTGCCAGCTGAGCAGCATGATTCTCACACCTGTGTTCCATGATTATTGCCGCTGACTGTTTGATTCGTGCCTACTCAGCTCTTTGTTTATTGCCTCCAGAGGCACATGATCAGTGTATGATAGCAAACATGATCAGCGCATGATCAGTCACATGATCAGCGCCATTAAGTCACGTGATCAGTACATGATAGTCATGTGATCAGTCCATGCTCAGTCACGTATCAGTGCATGATCAGCCACGTGATCAGTGCATGATCTGTCACGTGATTAGTGTATGACACGTGATCTGCATGGCAGTCATGTGATCAGTGCATGATAGGACGTGATCAGTGCATGATCAGTCACGTGATCAGTGCATGATCAGCCACGTGATCAATGATCAGTCACCTGATGGGTGTATGATCATTCACGTGACCTGTACATGGTAGCCACGCAGATCATTGCATGATCAGCCACGTGAGAGTGCATGATAGCCACGTGATCAGCATGATCAGCCACGTGATCAGTGCATGATCAGTCTGTGACCAGTACATGGTAGCTGCGTGATCATGCATGATCAGCCACGTGATCAGTGCATGATAGCCACTGATCAGTGCATGATCAGTCACGTGATCAGTGCATGATCAGTCACGTGATCAGTGCATGATCAGCCACGTGATCAGTGCATGATCAGTCACGTGATCAGTGCATGATCAGCCACGTGATCAGTGCATGATCAGGCACGTGATCAGTGCATGTCCAGCCACGTGATCAGTGCATGATCAGCCACGTGATCAGTGCATGATCAGTCACGTGATCAGTGCATGATCAGTTACGTGATCAGTGCATGATCAGCCACGTGATCAGTGCATGATCAGCCACGTGATCAGTGCATGATCAATTACGTGATCAGTGCATGATCAGTCACGTGATCAGTACATGGTAGCCACGTGATCATTGCATGATCCACGTGATCAGTGCATGATAGCCACGTGATCAGTGCATGATAGCCACGTGATCAGTGCATGATCAGTCATGTGATACGTGTGTGATCAGCCACGTGATCAGTGCATGATATCCACGCGATCAGTGCATGACAGCCACGTGATCAGTGCATGAGAGCCACGTGAGTGCATGATCAGTCACGTGATACATGTGATGATCAGCCACGTGATCAGTGCATGATGAGCCACGTGATCAGTGCATGATCAATTACGTGATCAGTGCATGATCAGTCACGTGACCAGTACATGGTTGCTACGTGATCAGTGCATGATCAGCCACGTGAGCAGTGCATGATAGCCACGTGATCAGTGCATGATCAGTCACGTGATCAGTACATGATCAGTCACGTGAACAGTGCATGATCATTTACGTGATCTTGCATGATCAGTCACGTGACCAGTATATGGTTGCTACGTGATCATTCCATGACGAGCCACGTGAGCAGTGCATGATAGCCACGTGATGTAGTGCAGTTGTGAGCAGAGTATGATCAGCCACGTGATCAGTGCATGAGTGCCACGTGATCAGTGCATGATATGTCACGTGACAGGTGTGTGATCAGCCACGTGAACAGTGCATGTTCAGCCACGTGATCAGTGCATGATAGCCACGTGATCAGTGCATGATCAGTTACGTGAGCAGTGTATGATCAGCCACGTGATCAGTGCATGGTCAGACACGTGAACAGTGTATGATCAGCCACGTGATCAGTGCATGATATCCAAGTGATCAGTACATGATCATCACGTGATCAGTATATGATCAGCCACGTGAACAGTGCATGCTCAGTCACGTGATCTGGGCCTGCTGAGCTGCATGATTCCTGCCTGCTCATCTGCTTGACAATTGCCAGCTGTGCTGCGTAATTCCTGCCTGCTCAGCTTGATTATTGCCAGCTGAGCAGCATGATTCACACCTGAGTTCCATGATTATTGCCTGCTGACTGTTTGATCCGTGCCTACTCAGCTCTTTGTTTATTGCCTCCAGAGGCACATGATCAGTGTATGATAGCAAACATGATCAGCGCATGATCAGTCACATGATCAGCGCCATTAAGTCACGTGATCACTACATGATAGTCATGTGATCAGTCCATGCTCAGTCACGGTGATCAGTGCATGATCAGCCACGTGATCAGTGCATGATCCGTCACAAGATTAGTGTATGATCATCCACGTGATCAGTGCATGGGCAGTCATGTGATCAGTGCATGATAGACGTGATCAGTGCATGATCAGTCTCGTGATCAGTGCATGATAGCCACGTGATCAGTGCATGATCAGTCACCTGATGGGTGTATGATCATTCACGTGACCTGTACATGGTAGCCACATGATCATTGCATGATCAGCCACGTGAGTAGTTCATGATAGCCATGATCACTGCATGATCAGTCACGTGATCAGTGCATGATCAGCCATGTGACCAGTACATGGTAGCTTGATCATGCATGATCAGCCACGTGAGCAGTGCATGATAGCCACGTGATCAGTGCATGATCAGACACGAGACGCATGATCAGCCACGTGATCAGTGCATGATCAGCCACGTGATCAGTGCATGATCAGGCACGTGATCAGTGTATGATCAGCCACGTGATCAGTGCATGATAGCCACGTGATCAGTGCATGATCAGTCACGTGATCAGTGCATGATCAGTTACGTGATCAGTGTATGATCAGCCACGCGATCAGTGCATGATCAGCCACGTGATCAGTGCATGATCATTTACGTGATCAGTGCATGATCAGTCACGTGATCAGTACATGGTAGCCACGTGATCAGTGCATGATCAGCCACGTGATCAGTGCATGATAGCCACGTGATCAGTGCATGATAGCCACGTGATCAGTGCATGATCAGTCATGTGATACGTGTGTGATCAGCCACGTGATCAGTGCATGATATCCACGTGATCAGTGCATGACAGCCACGTGATCAGTGCATGAGAGCCACGTGATCAGTGCATGATCAGTCACGTGATACATGTGTGATCAGCCACGTGATCAGTGCATGATGAGCCACGTGATCAGTGCAGGATCAATTACGTGATCAGTGCATGATCAGTCACGTGACCAGTACATGGTTGCTACGTGATCGCTGCATGATCAGCCACGTGAGCAGTGCATGATAGCCACGTGATCAGTGCATGATCAGTCACGTGATCAGTACATGATCAGTCACGTGAACAGTGCATGATCATTTACGTGATCAGTGCATGATCAGTCACGTGACCAGTATATGGTTACACGTGATCATTCCATGACGAGCCACGTGAGCAGTGCATGATAGCCATGTGATGCATGAGTTACGTGAGCAGAGTATGATCAGCCACGTGATCAGTGCATGAGTGCCACGTGATCAGTGCATGATATGTCACGTGACAGGTGTGTGATCAGCCACGTGAACAGTGCATGTTCAGCCACGTGATCAGTGCATGATAGCCACGTGATCAGTGCATGATCAGTTACGTGAGCAGTGTATGATCAGCCACGTGATCAGTATGGTCAGACACGTGAACAGTGTATGATCAGCCACGTGATCAGTGCATGATATCCAAGTGATCAGTGCATGATCATCACGTGATCAGTGCATGATCAGCCACGTGAACAGTGCATGCTCAGTCACGTGATCTGGGCCTGCTGAGCTGCGTGATTACTGTCTGCTCATCTGCTTGACAATTGCCAGCTGAGCTGCACGATTCCTGCCTGTCATCTGCTTGACAATTGCCAGCTGTGCTGCGTAATTCCTGCCTGCTCAGCTGCTTGATTATTGCCAGCTGAGCAGCATGATTCCTCACACCTGAGTTCCATGATTATTGCCTGCTGACTGTTTGATTCGTGCCTACTCAGCTCTTTGTTTATTGCCTCCAGAGGCACATGATCAGTGTATGATAGCAAACATGATCAGCGCATGATCAGTCACATGATCAGCGCCATTAAGTCACGTGATCACTACATGATAGTCATGTGATCAGTCCATGCTCAGTCACGTATCAGTGCATGATCAGCCACGTGATCAGTGCATGATCTGTCACAAGATTATATGATCATCCACGTGATCAGTGCATGGGCAGTCATGTGATCAGTGCATGATATAGACGTGATCAGTGCATGATCAGTCTCGGGATCAGTGCATGATAGCCACGTGATCAGTGCATGATCAGTCACCTGATGGGTGTACGATCATTCACGTGACCTGTACATGGTAGCTACATGATCATTGCATGATCAGCCACGTGATCAGTGCATGATAGCCACGTGATCAGTGCATGATCAGTCACGTGATCAGTGCATGATCAGTCATGTGACCAGCATGTAGCAGCGTGATCATGGCATGATCAGCCACGCAGACAGTGCATGATAGCCACGTGATCAGTGCATGATCAGACACGATCAGTGCATGATCAGTCACGTGATCAGTGCATGATCAGCCACGTGATGCGGTGACCAGTCACGTGATCAGTGTATGATCAGCCACGTGATCAGTGCATGATAGCCACGTGATCAGTGCATGATCAGTCACGTGATCAGTGCATGATCAGTTACGTGATCAGTGCATGATCAGCCACGCGATCAGTGCATGATCAGCCACGTGATCAGTGCATGATCAATTACGTGATCAGTGCATGATCAGTCACGTGACCAGTACATGGTAGCTACGTGATCATTGCCATGATCAGCCACGTGATCAGTGCATGATAGCCACGTGATCAGTGCATGATAGCCACGTGATCAGTGCATGATCAGTCATGTGATACGTGGTGATCAGCCATGATCAGTGCATGATATCCACGTGATGTGTGCAGGCATGAGAGCCACGTGATCAGTGCATGATCAGTCACGTGATACATGTGTGATCAGCCACGTGATCAGTGCATGATGCCACGTGATCAGTGCAGATCAATTACGTGATCAGTGCATGATCAGTCACGTGACCAGTACATGGTTGCTACGTGATCGTGCATGATCAGCCACGTGAGCAGAGCATGCCACGTGATCAGTGCATGATCAGTCACGTGATCAGTACATGATCAGTCACGTGAACAGTGCATGATCATTTACGTGATCTTTGCATGATCAGTCACGTGACCAGTATATGGTTGCTACGTGATCATTCCATGACGAGCCACGTGAGCAGTGCATGATAGCCACGTGATGTGTGCATGAGTTACGTGAGCAGAGCATGATCAGCCACGTGATCAGTGCATGAGTGCCACGTGATCAGTGCATGATCAGTTCCACGTGACAGTGTGTGATCAGCCACGTGATCAGTGCATGATCAGCCACGTGATCAGTGCATGATCAGCCACGTGATCAGTGCATGATATCCAAGTGATCAGTGCATGATCATCACGTGATCAGTGTATGATCAGCCACGTGAACAGTGCATGCTCAGTCACGTGATCTGGGCCTGCTGAGCTGCGTGATTACTGTCTGCTCATCTGCTTGACAATTGCCAGCTGAGCTGCACGATTCCTGCCTGTCATCTGCTTGACAATTGCCAGCTGTGCTGCGTAATTCCTGCCTGCTCAGCTGCTTGATTATTGCCAGCTGAGCAGCATGATTCCTCACACCTGAGTTCCATGATTATTGCCTGCTGACTGTTTGATTCGTGCCTACTCAGCTCTTTGTTTATTGCCTCCAGAGGCACATGATCAGTGTATGATAGCAAACATGATCAGCGCATGATCAGTCACATGATCAGCGCCATTAAGTCACGTGATCACTACATGATAGTCATGTGATCAGTCCATGCTCAGTCACGGTATCAGTGCATGATCAGCCACGTGATCAGTGCATGATCTGTCACATGATTAGTGTATGATCATCCACGTGATCAGTGCATGGGCAGTCATGTGATCAGTGCATGATATAGACGTGATCAGTGCATGATCAGTCACGTGATCAGTGCATGATAGCCACGTGATCAGTGCATGATCAGTCACCTGATGGGTGTATGATCATTCACGTGACCTGTACATGGTAGCTACATGATCATTGCATGATCAGCCACGTGAGTAGTGCATGATAGCCACGTGATCAGTGCATGATCAGTCACGTGATCAGTGCATGATCAGTCATGTGATCAGTACATGAGCAGCTGATCAGTGATCATGGCAGTGCATGATAGCCACGTGATCAGTGCATGATCAGACACGTGATCAGTGCATGATCAGTCACGTGATCAGTGCATGATCAGCCACGTGATCAGTGCATGATCAGGCACGTGATCAGTGCATGATCAGCCACGTGATCAGTGCATGATAGCCACGTGATCAGTGCATGATCAGTCACGTGATCAGTGCATGATCAGTCATGTGATCAGTGCATGATCAGCCACGTGATCAGTGCATGATCAGCCACGTGATCAGTGCATGATCAATTACGTGATCAGTGCATGATCAGTCACGTGATCAGTACATGGTAGCTACGTGATCATTGCATGATCAGCCACGTGATCAGTGCATGATAGCCACGTGATCAGTGCATGATAGCCACGTGATCAGTGCATGATCAGTCATGTGATCGTGTGTGATCAGCCACGTGATCAGTGCATGATATCCACGTGATCAGTGCATGACAGCCACGTGATCAGTGCATGAGAGCCACGTGATCAGTGCATGATCAGTCACGTGATCATGTGTGATCAGCCACGTGATCAGTGCATGATGAGCCACGTGATCAGTGCATGATCAATTACGTGATCAGTGCATGATCAGTCACGTGACCAGTACATGGTTGCTACGTGATCGTTGCATGATCAGCCACGTGATCAGTGCATGATAGCCACGTGATCAGTGCATGATCAGTCACGTGATCAGTACATGATCAGTCACGTGAACAGTGCATGATCATTTACGTGATCAGTGCATGATCAGTCACGTGACCAGTATATGGTAGTACGTGATCATTCCATGATCAGCCACGTGAGCAGTGCATGATAGCCACGTGATGTGTGCATGAGTTACGTGAGCAGAGCATGATCAGCCACGTGATCAGTGCATGAGTGCCACGTGATCAGTGCATGATATGTCACGTGACAGGTGTGTGATCAGCCACGTGAACAGTGCATGTTCAGCCACGTGATCAGTGCATGATAGCCACGTGATCAGTGCATGATCAGTTACGTGAGCAGTGTATGATCAGCCACGTGATCAGTGCATGGTCAGACACGTGAACAGTGTATGATCAGCCACGTGATCAGTGCATGATATCCAGTGATCAGTGCATGATCATCACGTGATCAGTGTATGATCAGCCACGTGAACAGTGCATGCTCAGTCACGTGATCTGGGCCTGCTGAGCTGCGTGATTACTGTCTGCTCATCTGCTTGACAATTGCCAGCTGAGCTGCACGATTCCTGCCTGTCATCTGCTTGACAATTGCCAGCTGTGCTGCGTAATTCCTGCCTGCTCAGCTGCTTGATTATTGCCAGCTGAGCAGCATGATTCCTCACACCTGAGTTCCATGATTATTGCCTGCTGACTGTTTGATTCGTGCCTACTCAGCTCTTTGTTTATTGCCTCCAGAGGCACATGATCAGTGTATGATAGCAAACATGATCAGCGCATGATCAGTCACATGATCAGCGCCATTAAGTCACGTGATCACTACATGATAGTCATGTGATCAGTCCATGCTCAGTCACGGTATCAGTGCATGATCAGCCACGTGATCAGTGCATGATCTGTCACATGATTAGTGTATGATCATCCACGTGATCAGTGCATGGGCAGTCATGTGATCAGTGCATGATATAGACGTGATCAGTGCATGATCAGTCTCGTGATCAGTGCATGATAGCCACGTGATCAGTGCATGATCAGTCACCTGATGGGTGTATGATCATTCACGTGACCTGTACATGGTAGCTACATGATCATTGCATGATCAGCCACGTGAGTAGTGCATGATAGCCACGTGATCAGTGCATGATCAGTCACGTGATCAGTGCATGACCAGTCATGTGACCAGTACATGGTAGCTGCGTGATCATGCATGATCAGCCACGTGAGCATCATGATCAGCCAGCGTGATCAGTGCATGATCAGTCACGTGATCAGTGCATGATCAGCCACGTGATCAGTGCATGATCAGCCACGTGATCAGTGCATGTCAGCGTGATCAGTGCATGATAGCCACGTGATCAGTGCATGATCAGTCACGTGATCAGTGCATGATCAGTCACGTGATCTGCATGATCAGCCACGTGATCAGTGCATGATCAGCCATGATCAGTGCATGATCATTACGTGATCAGTGCATGATCAGTCACGTGATCAGTACATGATAGCTACGTGATCATTGCATGATCAGCCACGTGATCAGTGCATGATAGCCACGTGATCAGTGCATGATAGCCACGTGATCAGTGCATGATCAGTCATGTGATCAGTGTGATCAGCCACGTGATCAGTGCATGATATCCACGTGATCAGTGCATGACAGCCACGTGATCAGTGCATGATAGCCACGGGATCAGTGCATGATCAGTCACGTGATACATGTGTGATCAGCCACGTGATCAGTGCATGATGAGCCACGTGATCAGTGCAGGATCAATTACGTGATCAGTGCATGATCAGTCACGTGACCAGTACATGGTTGCTACTTGATCGTTGCATGATCAGCCACGTGAGCAGTGCATGATAGCCACGTGCTCAGTGCATGATCAGTCACGTGATCAGTACATGATCAGTCACGTGAACAGTGCATGATCATTTACGTGATCTGTGCATGATCAGTCACGTGACCAGTATATGGTTGCTACGTGATCATTCCATGACGAGCCACGTGAGCAGTGCATGATAGCCACGTGATGTGTGCATGAGTTACGTGAGCAGAGTATGATCAGCCACGTGATCAGTGCATGAGTGCCACGTGATCAGTGCATGATATGTCACGTGACAGGTGTGTGATCAGCCACGTGAACAGTGCATGTTCAGCCACGTGATCAGTGCATGATAGCCACGTGATCAGTGCATGATCAGTTACGTGAGCAGTGTATGATCAGCCACGTGATCAGTGCATGGTCAGACACGTGAACAGTGTATGATCAGCCACGTGATCAGTGCATGATATCCAAGTGATCAGTGCATGATCATCACGCGATCAGTGTATGATCAGCCACGTGAACAGTGCATGCTCAGTCACGTGATCTGGGCCTGCTGAGCTGCGTGATTACTGTCTGCTCATCTGCTTGACAATTGCCAGCTGAGCTGCACGATTCCTGCCTGTCATCTGCTTGACAATTGCCAGCTGTGCTGCGTAATTCCTGCCTGCTCAGCTGCTTGATTATTGCCAGCTGAGCAGCATGATTCCTCACACCTGAGTTCCATGATTATTGCCTGCTGACTGTTTGATTCGCGCCTACTCAGCTCTTTGTTTATTGCCTCCAGAGGCACATGATCAGTGTATGATAGCAAACATGATCAGCGCATGATCAGTCACATGATCAGCGCCATTAAGTCACGTGATCACTACATGATAGTCATGTGATCAGTCCATGCTCAGTCACGGTATCAGTGCATGATCAGCCACGTGATCAGTGCATGATCTGTCACAAGATTAGTGTATGATCATCCACGTGATCAGTGCATGGGCAGTCATGTGATCAGTGCATGATATAGACGTGAACAGTGCATGATCAGTCGTGATCAGTGCATGATAGCCACGTGATCAGTGCATGATCAGTCACCTGATGGGTGTATGATCATTCACGTGACCTGTACATGGTAGCTACATGATCATTGCATGATCAGCCACGTGAGTAGTTCATGATCAGCCACGTGATCACTGCATGATCAGTCACGTGATCAGTGCATGATCAGTCATGTGACCAGTACATGGTAGCTGCGTGATCATGCATGATCAGCCACGTGAGCAGTGCATGATAGCCACGTGATCAGTGCATGATCAGTCACGTGATCAGTGCATGATCAGTCACGTGATCAGTGCATGATCAGCCACGTGATCAGTGCATGATCAGGCACGTGATCAGTGTATCAGCCATGATCAGTGCATGATAGCCACGTGATCAGTGCATGATCAGCCACGTGATCAGTGCATGATCAGTCACGTGATCAGTGCATGATCAGCCACGTGATCAGTGCATGATCAGCCACGTGATCAGTGCATGATCAATTACGTGATCAGTGCATGATCAGTCACGTGATCAGTGCATGATAGCCACGTGATCAGTGCATGATCAGCCACGTGATCAGTGCATGATCAGCCACGTGATCAGTGCATGATAGCCACGTGATCAGTGCATGATCAGTCACGTGATCAGTGCATGATCAGCCACGTGATCAGTGCATGATATCCACGTGATCAGTGCATGATCAGCCACGTGATCAGTGCATGAGAGCCACGTGATCAGTGCATGATAGTCACGTGATGTGTGCATCAGTCACGTGATCAGTGCATGATCAGCCACGTGATCAGTGCATGATGCCACGTGATCAGTGCATGATCAGTCACGTGACAGTGTATGATCAGCCACGTGATCAGTGCATGATCAGCCACGTGATCAGTGCATGATCAGCCACGTGATCAGTGCATGATATCCAAGTGATCAGTGCATGATCATCACGTGATCAGTGTATGATCAGCCACGTGAACAGTGCATGCTCAGTCACGTGATCAGGGCCTGCTGAGCTGCGTGATTACTGTCTGCTCATCTGCTTGACAATTGCCAGCTGAGCTGCACGATTCCTGCCTGTCATCTGCTTGACAATTGCCAGCTGTGCTGCATTCCTGCCTGCTCAGCTGCTTGATTATTGCCAGCTGAGCAGCATGATTCCTCACACCTGAGTTCCATGATTATTGCCTGCTGACTGTTTGATTCGTGCCTACTCAGCTCTTTGTTTATTGCCTCCAGAGGCACATGATCAGTGTATGATAGCAAACATGATCAGCGCATGATCAGTCACATGATCAGCGCCATTAAGTCACGTGATCACTACATGATAGTCATGTGATCAGTCCATGCTCAGTCACGGTATCAGTGCATGATCAGCCACGTGATCAGTGCATGATCTGTCACAAGATTAGTGTATGATCATCCACGTGATCAGTGCATGGGCAGTCATGTGATCAGTGCATGATATAGACGTGATCAGTGCATGATCAGTCTCGTGATCAGTGCATGATAGCCACGTGATCAGTGCATGATCAGTCACCTGATGGGTGTATGATCATTCACGTGACCTGTACATGGTAGCTACATGATCATTGCATGATCAGCCACGTGAGTAGTGCATGATAGCCACGTGATCAGTGCATGATCAGTCACGTGATCAGTGCATGATCAGTCATGTGACCAGTACATGGTAGCTGCGTGATCACATGATCAGCCACGTGAGCAGTGCATGATAGCCACGTGATCAGTGCATGATCAGTCACGTGATCAGTGCATGATCAGTCACGTGATCAGTGCATGATCAGCCACGTGATCAGTGCATGATCAGGCACGTGATCAGTGTATGTCAGCCACGTGATCAGTGCATGATAGCCACGTGATCAGTGCATGATCAGTCACGTGATCAGTGCATGATCAGTCACGTGATCAGTGCATGATCAGCCACGTGATCAGTGCATGATCAGCCACGTGATCAGTGCATGATCAATTACGTGATCAGTGCATGATCAGTCACGTGATCAGTGCATGTAGCCACGTGATCATTGCATGATCAGCCACGTGATCAGTGCATGATAGCCACGTGATCAGTGCATGATAGCCACGTGATCAGTGCATGATCAGTCATGTGATACGTGTGTGATCAGCCACGTGATCAGTGCATGATATCCACGTGATTGCATGACAGCCACGTGATCAGTGCATGAGAGCCACGTGATCAGTGCATGATCAGTCACGTGATACATGTGTGATCAGCCAGTGATCAGTGCATGATGAGCCACGTGATCAGTGCATGATCAATTACGTGATCAGTGCATGATCAGTCGTGACCAGTACATGGTTGCTACGTGATCGCAGTGCACAGCCACGCAGTGAGCATGATAGCCACACAGTGCATGATCAGTCACGTGATCAGTACATGATCAGTCACGTGAACAGTGCATGATCATTTACGTGATCTTTGCATGATCAGTCACGTGACCAGTATATGGTTGCTACGTGATCATTCCATGACGAGCCACGTGAGCAGTGCATGATAGCCACGTGATGTGTGTGCATGAGTTACGTGAGCAGAGTATGATCAGCCACGTGATCAGTGCATGAGTGCCACGTGATCAGTGCATGATATGTCACGTGACAGGTGTGTGATCAGCCACGTGAACAGTGCATGTTCAGCCACGTGATCAGTGCATGATAGCCACGTGATCAGTGCATGATCAGTTACGTGAGCAGTGTATGATCAGCCACGTGATCAGTGCATGGTCAGACACGTGAACAGTGTATGATCAGCCACGTGATCAGTGCATGATATCCAAGTGATCAGTGCATGATCATCACGTGATCAGTGTATGATCAGCCACGTGAACAGTGCATGCTCAGTCACGTGATCTGGGCCTGCTGAGCTGCGTGATTACTGTCTGCTCATCTGCTTGACAATTGCCAGCTGAGCTGCACGATTCCTGCCTGTCATCTGCTTGACAATTGCCATGCTGCGTAATTCCTGCCTGCTCAGCTGCTTGATTATTGCCAGCTGAGCAGCATGATTCCTCACACCTGAGTTCCATGATTATTGCCTGCTGACTGTTTGATTCGTGCCTACTCAGCTCTTTGTTTATTGCCTCCAGAGGCACATGATCAGTGTATGATAGCAAACATGATCAGCGCATGATCAGTCACATGATCAGCGCCATTAAGTCACGTGATCACTACATGATAGTCATGTGATCAGTCCATGCTCAGTCACGGTATCAGTGCATGATCAGCCACGTGATCAGTGCATGATCTGTCACAAGATTAGTGTATGATCATCCACGTGATCAGTGCATGGCAGTCATGTGATCAGTGCATGATATAGACGTGAACAGTGCATGATCAGTCTCGTGATCAGTGCATGATAGCCACGTGATCAGTGCATGATCAGTCACCTGATGGGTGTATGATCATTCACGTGACCTGTACATGGTAGCTACATGATCATTGCATGATCAGCCACGTGAGTAGTTCATGATAGCCACGTGATCACTGCATGATCAGTCACGTGATCAGTGCATGATCAGTCATGTGACCAGTACATGGTAGCTGTGATCAGTGCATGATCAGCCACGTGAGCAGTGCATGATAGCCACGTGATCAGTGCATGATCAGACACGTGATCAGTGCATGATCAGTCACGTGATCAGTGCATGATCAGCCACGTGATCAGTGCATGATCAGCCACGTGATCAGTGTATGTCAGCCACGTGATCAGTGCATGATAGCCACGTGATCAGTGCATGATCAGTCACGTGATCAGTGCATGATCAGTCACGTGATCAGTGTATGATCAGCCACGTGATCAGTGCATGATCAGCCACGTGATCAGTGCATGATCAGCCACGTGATCAGTGCATGATCAGTCACGTGACAGTGCATGGTAGCTACGTGATCATTGCCTGATCAGCCACGTGATCAGTGCATGATAGCCACGCATGATAGCCACGTGATCAGTGCATGATCAGTCACGTGATAGTGCATGATCAGCCACGTGATCAGTGCATGATATCCACGTGATCAGTGCATGACAGCCACGTGATCAGTGCATGAGAGCCACGTGATCAGTGCATGATCAGTCACGTGATCAGTGTGATCAGCCACGTGATCAGTGCATGATGAGCCACGTGATCAGTGCATGATCAATCACGTGATCAGTGCATGATCAGTCACGTGACCAGTGCATGGTTGCTACGTGATCAGTTGCATGATCAGCCACGTGAGCAGATGATAGCCACGTGATCAGTGCATGATCAGTCACGTGATCAGTGCATGATCAGTCACGTGATCAGTGCATGATCAGTCACGTGATCAGTGCATGATCAGTCATGCTGTCACTCAGTATATGGTTGCCATGATCATTGCATGACAGCCACGTGATCAGTGCATGATAGCCACGTGATGTTCATAGTCACGTGAGCAGTGCATGATCAGCCACGTGATCAGTGCATGAGTGCCACGTGATCAGTGCATGATAGTCACGTGATCAGTGCATGATCAGCCACGTGATCAGTGCATGATCAGCCACGTGATCAGTGCATGATAGCCACGTGATCAGTGCATGATCAGTCACGTGACAGTGCATGATCAGCCACGTGATCAGTGCATGATATCCACGTGATCAGTGCATGATCAGCCACGTGATCAGTGCACAGATCAGCCACGTGATCAGTGCATGATCAGTCACGTGATACATGTGTGATCAGCCACGTGATCAGTGCATGATGAGCCACGTGATCAGTGCATGATCAATTACGTGATCAGTGCATGATCAGTCACGTGACCAGTACATGGTTGCACGTGATCGTGCATGATCAGCCACGTGAGCAGTGCATGATAGCCACGTGATCAGTGCATGATCAGTCACGTGATCAGTGCATGATCAGTCACGTGAACAGTGCATGATCATTTACGTGATCTGTGCATGATCAGTCACAAGCAGTACATGATGGCTACATGATCATTCCATGATCAGCCACGTGAGCAGTGCATGATAGCCACGTGATGTGTGCATGAGTTACGTGATCAGAGTATGATCAGCCACGTGATCAGTGCATGAGTGCCACGTGATCAGTGCATGATATGTCACGTGACAGGTGTGTGATCAGCCACGTGAACAGTGCATGTTCAGCCACGTGATCAGTGCATGATAGCCACGTGATCAGTGCATGATCAGTTACGTGAGCAGTGTATGATCAGCCACGTGATCAGTGCATGGTCAGACACGTGAACAGTGTATGATCAGCCACGTGATCAGTGCATGATATCCAAGTGATCAGTGCATGATCATCACGTGATCAGTGTATGATCAGCCACGTGAACAGTGCATGCTCAGTCACGTGATCTGGGCCTGCTGAGCTGCGTGATTACTGTCTGCTCATCTGCTTGACAATTGCCAGCTGAGCTGCACGATTCCTGCCTGTCATCTGCTTGACAATTGCCAGCTGTGCTGCGTAATTCCTGCCTGCTCAGCTGCTTGATTATTGCCAGCTGAGCAGCATGATTCCTCACACCTGAGTTCCATGATTATTGCCTGCTGACTGTTTGATTCGTGCCTACTCAGCTCTTTGTTTATTGCCTCCAGAGGCACATGATCAGTGTATGATAGCAAACATGATCAGCGCATGATCAGTCACATGATCAGCGCCATTAAGTCACGTGATCACTACATAGTCATGTGATCAGTCCATGCTCAGTCACGGTATCAGTGCATGATCAGCCACGTGATCAGTGCATGATCTGTCACATGATTAGTGTATGATCATCCACGTGATCAGTGCATGGGCAGTCATGTGATCAGTGCATGATATAGACGTGATCAGTGCATGATCAGTCTCGTGATCAGTGCATGATAGCCACGTGATCAGTGCATGATCAGTCACCTGATGGGTGTATGATCATTCACGTGACCTGTACATGGTAGCTACATGATCATTGCATGATCAGCCACGTGATAGTGCATGATAGCCACGTGATCAGTGCATGATCAGTCACGTGATCAGTGCATGATCAGTCATGTGACCAGTACATGGTAGCTGCGTGATCATGCATGATCAGCCACGTGATCAGTGCATGATAGCCACGTGATCAGTGCATGATCAGTCACGTGATCAGTGCATGATCAGTCACGTGATCAGTGCATGATCAGCCACGTGATCAGTGCATGATCAGCCACGTGATCAGTGCATGATCAGCCACGTGATCAGTGCATGAGTGCCACGATCAGTGCATGATCAGTCACGTGATCAGTGCATGATCAGTTACGTGATCAGTGCATGATCAGCCACGTGATCAGTGCATGATCAGCCACGTGATCAGTGCATGATCAGCCACGTGATCAGTGCATGATCAGTCACGTGATCAGTGCATGAAGCACGTGATCAGTGCATGATCAGCCACGTGATCAGTGCATGATAGCCACGTGATCAGCATGATCAGCCACGTGATCAGTGCATGATCAGTCACGTGACCAGTACATGGTTGCTACGTGATCATTGCATGATCAGCCACGTGAGCAGTGCATGATAGCCACGTGATCAGTGCATGATCAGTCACGTGATCAGTGCATGATCAGCCACGTGATCAGTGCATGATCCACGTGATCAGTGCATGATCAGTCACGTGATCAGCATATGGTTACATGTGATCAGTGCATGATCAGCCACGTGATCAGTGCATGATAGCCACGTGATCAGTGCATGAGTTACGTGATCAGTGTATGATCAGCCACGTGATCAGTGCATGATCAGCCATGATCAGTGCATGATCAATTACGTGTCTACATGATCAGCCACGTGACAGTGCATGGTCAGTTACGTGATCATTGCATGATCAGCCACGTGATCAGTGCATGATAGCCACGTGATCTTCATGCATGATAGCCACGTGATCAGTGCATGATCAGCATCATGTGATACGTGCATGATCAGCCACGTGATCAGCATGATATCCACGTGATCAGTGCATGATAGCCACGTGATCAGTGCATGATCAGCCACGTGATCAGTGCATGATCAGTCACGTGATCAGTGCATGATCAGCCACGTGATCAGTGCATGATCAGCCACGTGATCAGTGCATGATCAATACATGATCAGTGCATGATCAGTCACGTGACCAGTGCATGGTAGCTACGTGATCATTGCATGATCAGGTGATCAGTGCATGATCAGTCACGTGATCAGTGCATGATCAGTCACGTGATCAGTGCATGATCATACGTGATCAGTGCATGATCAGTCACGTGACCAGTACATGGTAGCTATGTGATCATTCCATGATCAGCCACGTGAGCAGTGCATGATAGCCACGTGATGTGTGCATGAGTCACGTGATCAGTGCATGATCAGTCACGTGATCAGTGCATGAGTGCCACGTGATCAGTGCATGATCAGTCACGTGACAGTGCATGATCAGCCACGTGATCAGTGCATGATCAGCCACGTGATCAGTGCATGATAGCCACGTGATCAGTGCATGATCAGTCACGTGATCAGTGCATGATCAGCCACGTGATCAGTGCATGGTCAGTCACGTGATCAGTGTATGATCAGCCACGTGATCAGTGCATGATATCCAAGTGATCAGTGCATGATCATCACGTGATCAGTGCATGATCAGTCACGTGATCAGTGCATGCTCAGTCACGTGATCTG